>NC_060139.1:285077747-285380777 GCF_021461385.2 Schistocerca piceifrons | reverse complement strand
TGTTCTCCGACACAATCAGTACACATCGTCGAGATCCTAGTGCAGTTGTCCCAACGCCCACGCTACAACTGAATTAGTTGAAATCGTCGCCGCACCTGGCCCCGCCGACCCAGACGCCACAGTCGCCCTGCGAGCGGCTACATAGCCCTGTGCGCCTTGGGTATAGTCTGTCTGTAAGCTCAAGAGCGAGCAGCGCTTTTGGTGGGGGAAGTGGACTTTCCCGGAAGAGCCCTGCAACCGGCCTACAGGGGCACCCAAAATCAGTTGCCACTTACCTCTCTAGCGGCGTAGATCGGGGTGCTGCCAGTGTCAGTCAGTTAACTTTGTATACTCACTGATATACTTCGGTATCCAGAAGTGATCTATAATCGCCCAGTATTGCAAGAAAATGTGCAGAATACGAAGAAGAGGAAGTGTTTGCAGAGTAACGAGCGTTAAATTGCCTCTAATGTTATTACAACGCGTGTTAAAGAGGCGACACAAAAAGAACTGTTGGCTAATATTACCATCAGTCCAAATCAAGAGTTTGCAATTTTATGCAAGGGTCAGCCTCGCCACAATAGGACGCATAAGGAAGGAACGCGAAAATAAGCTGCGTCGTTTACTGGAATCGTCACGAAAGAAAACTAATAATTTTGGAAGAAACCCATCGTTATAAACAGTTTCACAATCACGTAAAACCTTTGACACTTGTGGAAATGTATTCTGTCGCTAAATCTCTATCTCGGTTACTACTCACCTGATTCTAAGACATATTGCTTAAAACATGTGCGCATTAGCTGCTCTAACACAGCTGAAATTTCCTTAGAAACATGTACACCGATTCTGGACATCTAAGTAAGAGGTTTGACATACGAGGTGCCTTCACACATTAATTTTTATTTTTTGGTAAGAACTTTGTCAATCTACATCAATGTTGTCCTCTCCAAAATATTCCCATTTACGTACTATACACTTATTCCAGTGCTTTTTCCGATTTCCTAAACACTTTAGGAACTGTTTCCTCGGTATAGTTTATAGATCTCTTAACTGTACATTTTTAATCTCATCCACACTTGTGAAATCGCTGTCCTTTAAGGCCTACTTTGAAATGTTTATACCACTTGTATGCCCTTGGTTTACTCATAACAGACTCACGAAAAGTAAAATTAACATTTCTAAAATTTTCGTACACTTTATTCCATTCTTATAAAAAATTTAATACAGATTCTCTAATCTGATTTTTTACAGAACAAATAATCTTTGATGCTACCAAAACACATGTAACCATTTTGACAGCTGACAAAAGAGTAAATACCCAATATGCATAACATTGTACACATACTTTCCAGACATGTTTACGAAGACAATGACAAAAAGTAGTGCAAAGCGAACTAATACAGCAAACAAAATTATAAATTCCTGGTACTTTTTAGACAATCTTCGCGTTGTAAGAAGTGTTAAGTTTCAATGTAGCCCTTCAAACAAAACTTCTACCTTTTAGTAGAAACACAAAGTAAGATCAATCCTTAAATTCTACAGATTGCTTGCATTATATGGCGTTCGTCTTACTAATAGCAAATAGACAAACATACATTCACATGAACAGGCAATGGGTTCTATGTTTCTAGTAGAGTCCTGACTTCCGTTCTTATGTTAATATTATTTACTCTATAATGTTGTGTTTCGCAAGAAGCTATCGTCTTTTATTATTCTTATGGTCTTCACGCATTTGTCTAAAAATAAACGCAACCGGGACGTATCTGTACGCGGCGTCGCCACAGATTTAAAGCGCGCGCCGCGGCAGGGTCGGTACTACGTTGTGAAACAGCCTGTAGAAGCGCCTCGTGACATAGCTGGGTAGGCAGAGTGGGAACTCGCTCGCTCGCTCTTCAGTTTACCGACAGACTATATAAGGGGGGTCTGGCCCCGCCGGCCAGGGCGCGTGCTGTGGCCTACGGCGATGCGCTGGGGGCGGCCTGCGCTAGCCGCTGGACCGGCAATTGCTCCCACGTCGTAAACATATTTTCGCTGGACACGCTGGTACTTGCCAAGTTTGACGTCACAGTAGTCCCTTGTCCGCTCATCGCTTGTATTCGTCGCCTCCACACGTTTCCCGCCAAAATTGTTTTTCTCTGAGCTGAATCACACAACGGTCGGCCGTTTCCTGCCACACTTTTGGCGCCAAAGTTGTTTTCCTGGGCACGTTCAAACCTGTCGATGCCGTCCGCTCACCGTCCACCACGTGTCCTTGTGTGACCGAAAACGCAGTGCTACACATTTGGCGCCAAAGTTTGCTCGACAGTGGAATTCGCCATGACTATATAACAACAGGTTTGGTCGGCACTAGAATGCTCGCTAATTCGCTCTCTCTCGGTCGCGTGTTACAACGGGACACTTGTCGCGCCGCCGCCCCACTTACGTCACACAACCTCCATATACGCGACGGACATAGTCTTCTGTAAATATGCTAACTAGCACATCACTCATCTAACCTATCAATTACCTAAGTACTTAATTCCATTTCAATTTTAATCATATTAAATAATTCAATTTACAATTTGATATGCGTATGCAAACGTGTTCAACTACCTAATTTCAACTACTTTTCGAGGACCAGACAGCCACCTCTTCCTAGGAACCAGTGCCGAGTTTGAATTTTGGCTGTAAAGAAAGGTCACTTCCGCTTTCTCTACCAACCTAAGAAAATTGTTGGAAATAAAGGGCGCTAGTACTGACCTCAGCCACCCGACCGCCAATTCCACCTAGGAACCAGCGCCAAGTCTGAATTCTGCCAGTAAACAAAGCTCACTTGCGCTTCCGCCACCAACCTAAGAAAATTGTTGCAAACGAAACTCATCACCATTAAACTAAGCCACCAGGACTCAACCTCTTCCTACGCGTTTTGTGTAAAAGGACTCACCCTGCACTAGTCCCCTGGATGGAGGAACGAATTTACTTTATTTAGGAATGGAGTATATGTATCATACCGACATGTCGCACACTATACAGACCCGCAAAATACTCCTACAATACTCATTTATAATGGTCTAGACACGCGCTTGCTGTTGTGTGATGACCTTAGGTTAGTTAGGTTTCAGTAGTTCTAAGTTCTAGGGGACTGGTGACCATAGATGTTAAGTCCCATAGTGCTCAGAGCCATTTGAACACACGCTCGCTAATTGTAAACAGTTAAAAGTAACGCATAGCACAGCCTACAGACATGCGAACCGCTCGTAAATAATGCAAAACATTTACCTCCAAATAGCCAAACAACTCCTAATTTTCGGAAATAATTTCAGTGCATAGGCTGATGGAAGGAGTGTAATTTATTTATTTGGGACATATCTTTTTGAAACTTTTGCTTCTCATACGATTCGATATGTAAGGCTGACCTAAGGCAGGTTCTGAACTCCAGTAGTGCACTACACTTGGCAACACAACCACACCCATCAAGATATTCATTACAATCCAGACTTGTAACTCCTCTACAGATAAATCTGTCCAGTTAATTGTCGACTCACTCACAGTCTGACCAGATTGCCGTTATTGCGCAAAAATCGCTCAGACTGCGCTGTGCTGCTCGGGGAAGTAAGGAAGGACTGCACTCTATTTATTTCAAGCCCTTTTATTTAGTCGTGGAGTATATTTGTCACAAAACACCCGCACTGATTCGACTGTGGTCATCTGACACAGGCCACAAACACGTAAACAACTCCTAATTTCACCACACAATAGCAACCTACGCTTAAATAATGCAGTACACAATATCCGCAGACGAGCTCTGTACTCTTAAACTCTCCATATAAAGCACAGAACAGTGCACAGACATGCTCGCAAAATAGTGCAACAGACACGCCCAAACACCCCCAGTTGCCAAACCGACCAAAAGTCTCTGCTCGTCCTCCCCCAAATATGACCACAACACAGTCGCATTCACGCCTAACACCGGAGAAATTGATATCGCCTATGCGCCTTAGATTATGCTTATTTAACCATACAGTATATCTATCATACTATCACTAAACACCCACCCAGATTTTCCCTAAGCCATGTCGCACAGCCCACAGACATGCACCCAATCATAATTTCAGTACACACAATAGCAAACTGATACTAAATAATTCTTCACACAGATGTGTAGATACGCTCAGTACTCGTGAACTATCCAAATAACGCATAGCAGAGCCTGCAGATCCGCTCGCAAAATAACTCAGCAGACATGCACAGGTGTCCCCCTCCGCACCCTGTCCACAGGATCGTGAAGTCACGCATCTGCCTGATTTCAGACCTCGCACAGCCCCTGCTCGGCTTCCGCAAGCGTGAGTTGGCGCAGTCGACGCGCTCGTCAGCTGTCAAAGCACACACAGACGTCCGTCCAGGACCGCGATCCGTCACAAACCCGAGCCGCGACCACTGAACGCGGGTGAAAGACAACTTTATATCAACGTAGCGTAATTCCAAAGCGCAGCCTCCATACGCTAGACACATCATAGCAGCACATGTCTTTACCTCCTATGGTACAATAGCACACTGCGCATTATTCCTGTCATGACATTACACGGCCCTTTAACTAAACATAACTACACATCCCTGCTCTCGCCTCGTCGTGTGACCAGCCATCTCAAACGTTCTCAATATTATTCTTACTTTACAACATTAAAAAAAAAGATCTAATCCTCCCACTGCATCTAACCTCACACCCCTCTCACCATCAACATACGCAAACGTCCTCAATCCTATCTTGACGCTCATACATCACCCCACAAACCACGTCCATCAATCAATTTACCATTCTCATCCCCTCTTTTCGAATTACTAACGTAGCCTCTATTTAAACACCAATCAACTCATCTTTCTCACACTTTCAACAGTAAAATTAATTTTACACACACCCCGAAATACCAAACGTGATTAAAGAGTCAACCTTTTATACAGAGCATCAAGCACATATGACACTCACACCAATATTCAAAGCCTGGCACATATATACCACCTCCACATTGAATTAAATATTATTACAATTGCCGCAACATTCTGCCAGCCTTTGGATCTTTTTTCCGCTCTTAACTGTTGTCACTAGCAGTCGAATATCACTGTCTATAGATTGCATAAATTTCCACATAAAAAAATCTCGCGCCGCCGTTTAGAGACTCCTATATCCAGACACATAGCATCATTCAACAACTATCACTTGCTCTTATCTAATAACTCACCCATCAGGTCTGGGGGCAAAATCACCCCTTTCTTTCTTTCTTTCTTTCTTTCTTTCTTTCAGCAGCAGACATATATTTTTTACAGTGGTAGCTAAATTGCGCCATCAACTTAACATCACCAATCGCGAAACATATCTTCAAATATGTAAACACTCTTACTCAATTACACAGAGTTCCCGCTGAGGACATGACCTTCAATATTACAGTTCTTAATCCAATAACCACCAAAACAGGTGCTAAATGCTCAAAGTAATCCCATAGCACCTTACAAAGCGAGCGTCCGAGCGCCGGCGGCGGCATGTCAAAGCCACATATCTGTCCATCTAAACAGCCGTCCACTCAGCCCCAGGACCAGCATGCTGAAGTGGGCTCACTCTATACCTGCTCTCCAGCTATTGTCTAACGACATACATTGCACAAATGGATTCCTGAATAGCGCAGATCTCTATCTCCCCCTTGCATCTCCAATAGGACATGTGAACAGTGTCTCCCCCAGCTAGCGAACCCGATGTCATTCACCTTTCGCTGACAATTTCCACTCACAAATCTTAAACACTCGCATATTTAAAACCATATTCACTCCTGCCAAAACTCACTTAATAATAAAAAAGCATTCTCCCTTCCTAAGCATAGATGAGTATGGATTTATCTTCACCCATCTGATCTCTGCAATTGAAGTCGGAGAAAGACGTATCTATTACCTTCTGCAACCTGTCTAGAAACAGAACGATCTCAGTTACTACAACAGGACCTTGTTTTGACCATTCGCCAGAAATGCGCGCAATGTTGTACGCCCCAAACTAGATACAAGTACAACAGATCCTCAACACCCTATCATCTTTATCCTCTACCATCAAACAGTGAAAAAAAATTACCAGCTATAAAAGCTCATCACATTTACAAGTCATGAAGGCAAGTCCGACACCTCAAACTGCAGATGCCTATATGAACAAGATCATATTAAATATACACACGCTGCAGAGACCACTTTAAAGTTTGATCACCTATACTCTAAGTGAATGAGAAGCTACCTCTGACCCTTGTTCAAACAGTGTTTTCTAACACACTTTTGCACACTGCCAAACATTTCGTCTTTCTGCCACGACTTCAAAGTCTGTGTCTGATTCTAAACAGACATTAACATGGACTGATGCACGGGCTCTCACAGGGAACTATACCTTTCACCTTGTAAATCATACTCTTACAGTCGATAGCATAACATTTAATGATTTTAAATAAAGGACAGCCACAACACAAGGAAACTAGAAGAGCCTGGTGGCGTTGTGGTGACTTCCCTCGAGAGTGATCGACCATCTCTACATTTAAACTCATATGTCGCAATGACCGAATAGTTTATAACTCTGCATTCCATTTCTAGTGTTTGGTCATTTTTGCACAGAAGTACGGGATCACCGTTATCGGTGCTAGCAACCCCGGAAGTTGCAGTCCATCAACCAAAATTTGTCCCCCAACTCAAACAAGCATTGTCAGTCAATCATTATGTCGTACAAATGCACCGCAAGTTCCAGTGTGTCTAGCGAAAACATGTTTACGACGTGGGAGCGATCGCCGGTCCAGCGGCTAGTGCTGGCCGCCCCCAGCGCATCGCCATAGGCCACAGCACACGCGCTGGCTGGCGGGGCCAGACCTCCCTTATACCCAAGGCGCGTGGGGCTATATAGTCGCTCGCAGGGCGACTGTGGCGTTTGGGGCGGCGGGGCCAGGTGCGGCGACGATTTCAACTAATTCAGTTGTAGCGTGGGCGCCGGGACAACTGCACTAGGATCTCGACGATGTGTACTGTTTGTGTCGGAGAACAAGTGATGACCATACTGCTTGAAATAAAGCCTTCAGCCCTTTACCCACTGCAAAATCGAAGGATGTGACTTAGGTTACTATAAGTGTACTTTATTATTTGCCGCGATTCTGATAGGTTAGCAGCGTAACAAGATAAGTGATGGCGAAGGTTCGTACGTGTGATCGATTATGATGTTGGGATTTGAACTTGCGATAGATTTTTGCTGTGGATGTAAGGCAAATGGCTTTCTCGCCGAGAAAAGCGGACACCTTGAATAAATAATAAATCATAATAACAAGCAGAAGTACAGTTTTCGAGACATTATCGTGTTGGAATTTGAATTTGGAGCAATTTTCTAGTGGAGGTAGGCGAATAATAATAAATAATAATAATAAATAATGATGAATGATAATGAATAATAATCAATAATAATAATGGCAAGAACGGTTTTGCAGCCATTACCGTGATGGAATTTGAATTTGGAGGGAATTTTCTAGTGGAGGCAGCTCAATAATAATAAATAATAATAAATGATAATAAATGATGATGAATGATAATAAATGATAATGAATGTTAATAAATGATAATCAATAATAATGAATAATAATAATGACAAGTACAGTTTTGCATGCATTATCCTGTTGGAATTCAAACTTACCGCCGTTTTTTTCTTCTGGAGGCTTAGGTTAGTGGACTTAGCCCAATTGGCCTATTTTCCCTCCAAAATTCGAACTTTCCGCCATTTTTCTGGAGGGTTCGGTTAGTGGACGTAGCACAATTGGCCTATTTTCCCGCCAAATTCCGCCATCTTGGATGACATTATGTGCTGTTGCTAAGTCTACATGCTGTCATCTTGGATGACGTCTTCGCCGCTATCTTGAAAAAATTTGGCAACAATGCAACGTGTCGTGACACGAACCTTGCCCTACTACTAGAGTGGTCACCTACCACTGCAAGTAAAGGCAATTATAGCGTCGCAAACTGAGATACCCATGGATGCAGTGGCAGAGTTGGCAGACAAGACAATGGCTGTGATGACACCCATCCAGATCAGTGCAGTGGCAGCATCGTATACCAGCAATGGTAACGACTGCAGATCATGATAACCCTGCAGCCAATGTTGATATGCACACCAAACAAATCAGTGAATTGTTATCTTGGTGTAATCATAGCAGCGACAGAAACCACTACCGGAAGAAATCAAGAAGCCACTCTTCCGCAACGTCTTCGACTTATGGCCAGGTCAAACTCCATCTGTTGCTATCACCGTATATTTGGGGATCAGGTGGGCAAATGCACCACGTCTTGCACCCACCCAAATGCCAGCGGCAATCGGGTGTAAGCATATCATCTGATAGATAAGCACAACCGCAGCCCCTGTTTATATGTGATCCGAACTCAGGCTACAAGTATTTAGTGGATACCGAGTCGGATTTATGTATATTTTCTCGAACCCTATTACACGGCAGTCGACCACCGAATTTGTTCTGCTTGTCTGGGTGAACAACTCCTGTACAGAGTGAATAGAATCAGTCCTAGGATTGCATTATATCTTCGCATGGGACTTTGTAGCACTGAAAATGCTGATAAAATACTATCTACACCATCTAAAATTTTCGCCTTTTAACAGTCGTTAATAATTTGCACTGAACTTTTGATTCTGAAGCTGTAAGCTGTATTACAGAAACTATATTTAATACATAATCATGTACTAGTGTATTTAATTTTGACTGTATATAACTGAGTGTAATTATAATGAAAATATTGTACATTGCTGGGCAGTAGCCAAGGGAGCTATATTCAACTGTATTAATAGCAACGACGAAATGGTAGTACCTGTGCCGTTGTTTATCTTTGCGTATGGAGAGTCTCTGTCGCGTTGCAAGCAGGGGGGAAGCAGAGCTGCTTGAGTCATGAGAAAGTGCGGAAGTGTTTGACGGACGCTCCCGCCGCCGCGGTATGTAGCTATGGATGCGCCAATGTAGACGCGCCTGATTTGTTAACCCTTTCGTGGGCAAAATTATTGAGCAGTTTTTTTAATGAATGGAGAGCAGATAGTATTTAACAGATAGGTACATTTATCATACAAAATATCAAATTTGCCATGAAATTTTCTGAAACATGGGTCTATGCAAAGTGGAATTTGACAATATGTACAAACACAGGGAGTGCTCTTTTCTGCAGCATTGGTACTACAATGACGGCACGTCCAGTAGGTTTCTCCTAAAATGGGTTGATACTCCCCTACAGCCACATGACGAAAATCTTCAGGTACTTTACCCCTTTTTGCCAGGAAGACAGGTTTTTGTCCACGCCTTTTTTGGGATGAGAAGCCAGCGATCAATTGTCTGGCTAGATGGATCCTGAATGTGTACTGATCATGCTGTCCACTTTCTCTTTTACTTATTTTCCACAGGATAAAACTGTTCACAGCAGCAACTTCCACCAGGAAATAAAATATTATGTGCCACCATTTTACAGAACGTCTGCCAATAGCATACCTTTCTCGTAATTGATCAAACTTATCGACACCACCCATTATTTTGTTGTATTCTGCCACAACTTCAGGACAAGAAATCTCTGTACTAGTACCATCCTTGTTTTTCCTTTTCACTGTTGCTGTTTCTCATGGGTCATGAATTGAGGACAGGAAAGTGATGGGACGGTTATCCATCCATTTTACTGCAGAAATGGCTCCTTGTGTTTCAAACTGGAATTCTCCTCGTTCCAATTTTACGTTTTCCTTCATAAATTTGGGTAAATCAAAAGTATTTACCTTATACTATAGCTTTGAGGAAAAAATCACAAAATGTCATGCAAACAGCACTGAAAGGCTCCTCCACAGAGCAACACTCAGCTATACAATGCCTCTGCGCGAAGGTACAGCAAAATCGGCGGGAACTTCCGATCGGAAGCGTACCCTATACTGCTCACTAGGTGGTAGCAGCGTACAGAGGTGGGAACTGTGAATCCCACGTGACTAGGAGCGAGTTCATTGTAGTGGGAAGCATGTTTCCCGCGGCTCACGAAAGGGTTAACCCGAGAGAATCGAGAGCACGGTAGGAGTGGACAGGCGGAGGAAGCTGCAATTCCAACCAACTATTGCTTGTCCCATTATTATCAGTGGCTCTGGAGACGACTCGGGGTTCTTCTCTTCGAACAGGAGCAGCAGAAACAGCAGCAGCTCAGCACAGTCGTCGGCTACATTCTTCGTCGTCCGCACAGCTACAGCATCGCAAGACTGTTAACTGACAAACATAGTAATGTAAAGGCTTTGATCACTTGATTTTCTTTCAGAAAATATGAATAACTTGCAATAATTAAAACTTGTAGGGCGCCTGTATTGTCATTGTCCTCAGACGTTATTATCAAGCAGTGTTCCTTTCCTTTCTATGCAATCACTGAGTGTCGTAAGAACATGAAAAGTGAATAACTGTTTACTGCCAGATAGAGTGTTTGCTAAATACCAGTTTCAGTCTAAATTTTCTGCCACAGTAACTCTTCATTCTCGTGTTGCATAACAGAGGCTACTTGAAGTGAAGTCATATTTCACTGGCAAAACTAATAACTACAGATACGGCACAAATTAAGAGTGCGCAATTTCATTTATTCTGTGTTTAGCTTAGCGAGTGACTTCTACTGGCCTGGTATGTATTTATTATTATTATTTTTTTAAAAGTAAAACCAACTGCTTATTTGCTTAAAGTAAATTCAGTTCAATCTTTCAATAATCAAAAGTAAATTGCTTGCCTTTTTCTATATTTTGCATTACGTTTCACTGAGGTTACTGAAAGCTATTTTTTTTTTTACATAACAAAGTTCAACTTAAGCTAGTCATTTATTTAACCAGTAATTTCATTTAACATTACTTTGATAACTTAGTATTTCAGATCAAGTAACTGCAAACTCAGTGCTCTCTGACTCATTTATTTTCTTGTCAACTGTTGTGCTGTGGAAAAGCATGATAACCTTCTGTTGCCACGCCAGTAATTGTTTGCATAAATTTCTTTGCCGTTACCTTTCTCAAGATTCTGGAGAGTCATTGCCCTACCGGGCTGGCGACCGTTTACTTATCCCTTTTTTTGGCTAATCAGTGTTTCCTTTGTGTTATCAGAGATTTTTGTAGTAAATATTACTTGGTACTTTTTTCCCCCTGTGCGGTTCTTGAACGATTGCACTATATTCCACCTGTTGTTGTTATGGTCTTCAGTCCTGAGACTGGTTTGATGCAGCTCTCCATGCTACTCTATCCTGTGCAAGCTTCTTCATCTCCCAGTACCTACTGCAACCTACATCCTTCTGAATCTGCTTAGTGTATTCATCTCTTGGTCTCCATCTACGATTTTTACCCTCCATGCTGCCCTCCAATACTAAATTGGTGATCCCTCGATGTCTCAGAACATGTCCTACCAACCGCTCCCTTCTTCTAGTCAAGTTGTGCCACAAGCTCATCTTCTCCACAATTCTATTCAATACCTCCTCATTAGTTATGTGATCTACCCATCTAATCTTCAGCATTCTTCTGTAGCACCACATTTCGAAAGCTTCTATTCTCTTCTTGTCTAAACTATTTATCGTCCACGTTTCACTTCCATACATGGCTACACTCCATACAAATACTTTCAGAAACGACTTCCTGACATTTAAATCTATACTCCATGTTAACAAATTTCTCTTCTTTAGAAACACTTTCCTTGCCATTGCCAGTCTACATTTTATATCCTCTCTACTTCGACCATCATCAGTTATTTTGCTCCCCAAATAGCAAAAGTCCTTTACTACTTTAAGTGTCTCATTTCCTAATCTAATTCTCTCAGCATCACCCGACTTAATTGACTATATTCCACCTATTTCAAAATTATCATCTACATTTAGCTTAAATTTAGAATAGTTTCTTCCTTCATAAGAGTCTGTTGTACACTTCTCTCCAGCTAACCGGTGTTATTTCCCTTCGGTAACGATGACCTTACTCACTACAGAATTTCATTATGCACATGCGATCACGGTCAGTTATATCTCTGTCCGGTAGGTCAATTAGGGAGGGGGAGGTTACAACTTCACAAGTGTGGATATGAAAGCATCAATCACTGGAGCCAATTTCTTAGCATACTACCACCTTTTACCAGACAAGACGAAAGCTCGAGTCGTTGGGTCACTGGCCTGAGAGCTTCGGGATTTTGACGTAGTGCAGCAGAGCACGGACCTACTGCAGCAACTTCCAGCCTGCGGTACCTAAGGAGGTACATCACAAGTCAGTACATCGTATCAAAACCAATGACGGACTGTATGTCTCATGTAGACCCAGACGTCTGGCTCCCGACCGCTTAGCCATTGCGAAGGCAAAATGTTATGTCATACTGAAGGGCCGCGCGGGATTAGCCGAGCGGTCTGGGGGCTGCAGTCACGGACTGCGCGGCTGGTCCCGTCGGAGGTTCGAGTCCTCCCTCGGGCATGGGTGTGTGTGTTTGTCCTTAGGATGATTTAGGTTAAGTAGTGTGTATGTTTAGGGACTGATGACCTTAGCGGTTAAGTCCCATAAGATTTCACACACATTTGAACATTTTTTGAACATACTGAAGGAAGGTGTTATTTGTCTATCCAATAGTCCACAATCGTCTCCTTTCACCTTGTGCAATAGAAACGTGGTGTGTGGCTCCCGTGTCGAGATCGTCGTAAAAACGCAACGTTTATCAGATGTGCTCGATGTCGTGCTGTTTTCTGCTTTCCATGTTTCTATGATAACTATCACTCTGGTTCGTGCGATACTCCAGCTACTTCTGGTCACTAATTGTTAATTATGTGCGACTGTATACCGAACTTTTCAATAAATTGTATCCACTTGAATACTATTTGTGATATTGCGTTTTATTTCAAGTATTATTTTTCCACGACAAACGACTTTCAACAACTTATTATATGCATAATTGTTGCAACTGATTGCCGGGAATTATATATATATATATATATATATATATATATATATATATATATATATATATATATGTGTGTGTGTGTGTATGTGTGTGTGTACATTTGAATTACAAAAAAAAAACAAATAATAAAAAAAAGTTGCATGGCGCGAGATTCGATACGGCGACCTTTAGATTATGAACCCGAGCGCTTATCGCTGCGCCACGACGCTATAAAAAATTAATAATCGTAGAGAGTATTTCACCGCAACGGTTTCTTTTAACTCGATTTTCTCGACAACGGCTGAGAAGTGCATCTTGGTGCTTTGCCACATTATACCTCTGGCCATGAGCTTCTATTATGCGCAGTATGAATCGAATCTGAATTTCACAATTGGCGGCCTCCCCTTGTAAGATGTTTACTCACATCCCAGGGGTAGAAGAAGATATCCTGAAGACAGCCATCGCCAACCCATTTGGGTTATTTGATAGCCTTTTCATGACGAAATCATGGCAGAGATTCATCGGTTTGTTTCTGCAAGGTCTTCCTTCCTGTTTCGCCTGCTGGAATGAAATTCTTGTCTTTTTGTCCACTGTGGAGCTGCGAAAGCAGCACTTAATTGCAGTCTTCAACTGATCAGAACAGTACGGTGTTGTTCTGAACACCGTTAAATGCGTATTTCGTCAGTCACAGTTTAACTTCCTAGTGCAACAGATTTCATCCATGGGTTCGCTACCATTACCTGCAAAAGTTGATTCCATTTTACAAATTGCTCGACCAAATACTGCTAGAGAATTCCGTAACTTCCTAGCACGCTCAGCTTCTGCCGATAACATCTTCCACGCTCGACCGAGCTACAAATACCGTTGATCACAGCACTCATTGGTCCTAAAGACGAGGGCAGGTCACCGGTTCAGCGAGAGTCTTGTGTAGTTTTAGACACGAGCCAAATATCTATTGGTGCAACGTTACAGCAGTTTCATGATGGCGCGTGGTACCCAGTGGCCTGTTACTCACAAACGTTGTCTCCAACTACACTAGACTCTTGCTATCCGGCCCTCAGTAGTCTGGCCTCTCAGTAATCCGGCGCACATCCAAAAACACGAGACCAATGAATTATCGTGGGCAACAATGATTAGTTAAACACTGCTTTATATACTATATTTGAAACTGTAGCTTTCTTTACAGTTCGGAATCATGTCAAAGGAAACACCCTACGCTAGACCTCAAGCAGAAACTCGAAATTTTAGATAGGTTAAATCGAGGTTCTTCGCAGAAAGCCATTACCACTGAGTTCAGTGTTGGACGAGCAACTGTTTATGACATCTAAAAGAAAGAAGATGTTATTTGACAGTACTCAACACAAATGGATAGTGAGTTGGGAAAACGGAAGGCTATGCGAAAGAGTGAGAATGAAGAACTGGACATTGATGTTTATAGATGGTTCATACAACAACGCAGTAAAGGAATTCCAGTCAGTGGCCCGATGAAAAAGGAAAAAAAGCTGCTCCATTTAATAAACAACTTGGCGGTAGTAACTTGTTTGCAGTTTGGCTATCAAACTGGAAAAACGACATGGCATTCGGCAGCTGACAGTCACCGGGGAAAGTCGTTCAGCTAACGATAAGGATACTGATGAGTTTGTAAGCAGGATACGGACGATAATAGAGGAAGAACATTTAACTGCTGATGCCTTGTATAATGCTGATTGAAACAGGACTCTTTTACAAGATGCTTCCTTCAAAAACATTAGCTGTCATGAACGAGAAGGAAGCTCGTGGTTCAAGCAATAGAAACAGCGCTTAACATTATTAGCGTGTTGTAATGCAAATGGGAGTAATAAACTATCGCTTATGGTGATTTGAAAATCCCAACATCCACGTTGTTTTCAACACACTGACATAAATACTCTACCAGTGCAGTATTGCGCTCAGAAGAAAGCGTGGATGGACAGATAAATATTCTCTCGGTGGTTCCATGAAACGTTTGTACCAGAAGTGAGCAAAGAGCTAAAGAAGAAAGAGCTTCCACTGAAAGCTATCCTTATAATTGACAATGCTCCCAGTCATTCTTCAGATGTTTCTCTAAAGTCCGATGGTATACAAGCACTCTTTCTCCCACCCAGTGACAGCCCTAATTCAGCCCATGGACCAGGGAATTTTAAATCAATTAAACGTCATTATCGACATTCACTTCTCATCTCCTTGCTGAATGAAAGTGAAAACGATTCTATCGATACTATGCTGAATGCGTGGAAAGCAATTAACATACATGATGTTGTTTTCCAAGCAGCCGAAGCATGGGATAAAGTGGAGAGCGCTACCATAATGACGAGCTGGAGAAAATTGTGACCATCCATTGATGCCGAGTTGGATCCAGTAGTGAGTGACAGCGATGAGCCAGTCAATACAGAATTATCAATTACTTTGCACACTGACATGTTCCACAACTTTCCAGGAGGAAAAAAAAATGATGAAGATGTTACTAAGTGGCTGAATGAGGAAAACTGCGATATGCACCAAACTTTAACAGATTAAGAAATAATCAAAAGCGTGCGAGAAAGTAATGATGAAAGTGATGAAGAAGAGGACACAGGAGGAGAGAGCATTAAGATTTCTCACACTGCTGGAGCTGAAGCTGCCGAGGTCTTCTTTGAGTACATTATGCAACAACCAGTACATGCAGTACCGATGTAACGCTTGTAAAGCGGTTGCGTGGTAACGCATGCCACAGACGCGTATTATCATTGCGACAGTTAATAATTAGGGACATATTTCGTAGTGAGTGATACGACTGTATAATTATGCACAGTGCACATTCAAGGGCTAAGCTTTCTTTCAAAATTAAATGTATTTTTGGATTTAATAAAGTATGTCCTCTATGTTTTAAAATTGTACCCTTCGGTATAATAAAGTACAGTACACTATATCCCCTATTTTTTCAAAATAAATAAAAAACAAAATAAATGAATAAAATAAATTTCAGACACTCAATAATCCGGCACTTCCGCTAATCCGGCACCCATATGAGCCAGGAATGGTCGGATTAGAGAGAGTCTAGTTGTAACCACCCCTTAACTTATCTACCTTAATGACAGTGAAAAATTAAACCGCGTGCACCTAATGGAAATTTCGGAAAGCAATCGTCACCGAAGTTAATGTGTCGCTAAAGAGGAAGGAAAGGGTTACATCTAAATGAAAGGAAAAATGCAAATGAAATTGGTGGAAATTAATTTTGAGAAAAGGGTAAAATTAATAAAGAAAGTAAATGTGCGGTCGTTACATTAACAATTAATTGGCGTTAATTAGATGTTTGAGATTTGGGGAAAATTACGGTCGCCAGTCCTATGGACAACTACTATAATAACTGAAAATGAAAGATTAATGCACATATAATTAACACTAAAAGCGTGTCAACTGAAGGTTGACACATGCTGTATGAAAACTGAATGTTTGTCAGAAGTAATAAATTTCGCTGCACTCTGACTTAATTTAGCAAAAGAATTAATAAAACCGGAAAATTGAAAGTTAATTTAATGACTGAAATTTGTTTCTGAAGCACTACGAAATTCAATTAAATAAGGTTAGTCTTGGGCTACCTCAACAATCATTCCAAAAGCTACTTGAATCTACGCAATTTAGAAATAAGAGGTTTGACTTTGAACTTGAATTAAATGATTCTGATCAATTAACAATAGTAAAATTTAGTACGTACCAAGCTGAGCTGCAGTCACAGGTAAGCTAAAATGTAGTAACAAAACTCGCACTCTTAATTTGTGCTTGTGTAATCAAAATATAATTCTGTTTGGTTATGGTAGCCAGCTGTGAATACTGTTCTGAACTTTGAAATTAAAGCAGTGAAATCGAATGATATTACTTTAATGCTGAGATTTGAATTTCAACGACTCTCGAGTTCATTTCGGAAAATGAACGGACCCTGCTTCGTAATGCAATTGGGACAATTAGCAACAAAGTTTCATGCTAAGTTGCGAGGCAAATGGAACAATTTTAAAAGCTGAGGTGTGCCATACAGTTCTAAACCTTTACGTGCTTCCAGTCTTCCTTGTTGGTTGATTGAAGGTTTGAAGTCGTCGGTCGAGGAAGTGGTGACAGTCACTCATTGTCGGCTGTCGCTGTTGCAGAAGCTGGATGTTGGCGCGCCTTCTTCTCGACACTGTCACCAGGCGAAACGGGTTCTTGATGTGCGCCAGCTAATGCTTCCCGTCCGCGACACCGTGTTAGAAAACTATCATAGCAAGTCGAGCGCAATTGCATGCTGCCAAACCCCGAAAGCGCGGCAACTCGGGGGAGCGTCACACAACACACTTGCTCCACTGCCCTACTCCCGCCAGACTCCCCTCTGCCCGCGCTCCATGCGGCAGAGTTAACACTACCAAAGATCCTAAACACTTTGGTTCTCCACACGACCTACCGATGTAATCGTTCGATAGCATAGTTTTCCCTATGCCAGACCCAGTGTAAAAATACAAAGAATATTTACAAAACAAACCAGTTATACATCGACATTATATATATATATATATATATATATATATATATATATATATATATTTTGTGTAACTTAAACAGACTCAGAAAATGTCCCAAAAAGGAAAAAAAAACAGCGGAAATGCATAGGTTCAAAACATTAAGAAAATTTAGCATTAGGCTAACTAACCATAAACCAATTTTTAGAGCATAATAATTGAGTGGAGACACTCCTAACCTTATTCCACTCTGTCATCTTACACAAAAGAAAACAGGTTGACAATATATTAAAATTCATAGAAAACATAGAAAATGGTTTAGCTATTCTAAAATCAGCAAAATTCCCAACAGTATCAAGAAATGGAATACTATTTACAAAATTAATCAGAGTACATGGTCATAAAAACAGGTAGATCAAAATACGCAAATTAATAATTAATTACATAGAATACACATTTTTATATAACCTTTTCATAACCAATATTCTTGTCACGAGAGTCCACTTAACGCTGAACAAGAAAATAATACACAGCAGATCGAATAAAACATACATATTGACAGCAGAATTCTTTCACACCAGCTGTCCGGGAAGAAAAACACTCTGCCTTCCGTACCCGCAAGTACAAAGAATGCCAACCGGCACAAGAGCCGACAGAGGCTCCGCCTCGACAGTACTGTTGCGCCCGCCTGTGCGGCACGCTTGATCTCAGTCGCCTGTGTAACGGCATTTCCAGAACGTCCGTTTCACTGAATTCTTTTGGAAAAACTCACTCCCGAGTAATCTCAAGGAGTCCATTAATACTATCACAGTGGATAACTCAACACTGTACATCATCACACACATGTACTAGCCTGAAACTTAAAACAGCGTCTAAGTACATCGGCAATGACTAGTAAAACACACATTCATGAAATCTTACAGCTAGTTACAAAATCATATTTACATTCCCTAATATTCTGTGACTCAGCTGAAAACTTAAACTAGCAGCTTGGATATTTCAATTGATTAATAATCAGTTACTCTTAAATCATTTAATCAAAATTAATTACTTATTAATTACAACTTCTTTAATGACCTATTTCTTTAATGACCTATTGGTCAGGCAAAATCATGGCAACCTAGCAAATCCTTAAATCTTACACTCTATATTTACATACTGCACAAATTACCCATTCTGTGGTATTAATCAATCCTAGGTTGGTACAATTTCAAGTCTACAATGTTCCGTATACCTAATAGTTTTCCAGAGCTTGGATACTCTAAGCCAGGGCTTCCGAACGTGTGGTCCGCGGACCCCTTAGGGGTCCGCCGGCTCTTTCTAGGGAATCCGCGGCCACCTTTCACCAAATCGTGTAAAATAATGAGTAAAATTATTGACTACAAATGTTAAACTCAAATTCATCACCAATTTTTTTTTCGTGTGAAAAACATGTGTACTTTTACTTCAGATCGTATTCCCAAGCAGCCTTTGCGGTTCCTAAGTGAGAACGCATACATAGTTTAGTGCCGGAGAATGTAGCTTCTCTGATCGACTGTTTCACAGCAATACGGGGCTCGTTTGTGCGCCGACTCACGGCGCTAGATGCGCTGAAACCTTTTACGCATGCGCGGAGCGAGCTTTGTCGACCAATCACAGCGCTCACTGGCAAGTACGCGCCCCCAGGCATCATTAAATGTTAAACTTGTTTCGTCAGTGCACTACCTGTTTCATAAGTCGATTTTTACCAGTTTATTACTTCTAACATGGATCGGTGGTTGAAGTCAGTATCATTGAAGAAGGGTGCAGTTTCTCCATCGCCTTCACAACAAGGGAAATTTCCAGTTGAAATGAATGAGGAGGGAGGACGACCAAAGGAAGAACAATCACATAAAGCTCCACAGCCGGATTTATTATGTGAAAATGCTGCAAGTACTCCATTGGTTGCAATATCCTGTGGAAGTGGAATAACCAAGAAGCGTAAGTACGGCGAAAGCTATTTAGAAAGGGGCTTTATGGAGACAAAGGAGGGTAAAGCTCAGTGTGTAATTTGTGCGCAAGTCCTTCCGTACAGTTCAATGGTTCCAGGTAAATTGTGCTGTCATTTTGAAGGTACCCACCAGGATTTCCAGGCTAAAGATATCGATTTTTTCAAAAGGAAGAGTGCTGAACTAGCTGCTTCTCAGCATTGCATGGAAACTGATGCAAAAACAATTAATGGAAATTCGTTAAAAGCTTCTTTCCTGGTTAGTTATCGAGTGGCAAAAACAGGCAAAGCTAATACCATTGCAGAAAATCTCATAAAGCCGTGTGTTAATGATATTGTTTCTTGCATGCTAGACGAAAAGACAGGAAAGCTTGTATCTTCGGTGCCATTATCAAAAAATACTGTCAAGAGACACATTGTTGACATGTCAAATGATGTGAAAGACACTCTTGTTTCTCGCATCCAACACAATCCATTTTCCCTGCAGATAGATGAATCCAGTGATATTGCAAGATTAGCGATTTTATTGGCTTTTGTCCGTTATGAATATTCTGGATGTTTTGAGAAGGACCTCTTATTGTACAGACCACTACCTGCCAACACAACAGGTGCTGAAATATTCCGTCTATTGGATGATTTTTAAGGACTAACAAAGTTTCATCGTGTAATTACATAGATGTGTGCACAGATGGTGTAAAAGCTATGACGGGTCCTACAGTCAGAGCAATAACGAAAATAAAAGAAAACGCAAAGAATTACAGCAGTAGCCATTGTGCTCTCCACAGATACGTTTTAGCTACGAAACAAATGCCAGTTTCATTTAAGAAAGTTTTAGACGAATCCATTCAAATTATTAACTACATAAAATCAAGGTAATTGAAGTCAAGACTTTTCACTATGCTGTATGAAGATATGGGAAGCCTTCATCGTTCCCTGCTTCTCCACACAGAAGTGAGGTGGCTCTCACATGTGAATGCACTCTCTCGGTTGTACGAATTAAGATTGGAAGTCTTAGCTTTCCTTTTGGAGCACAATACCAAATTAGAAGACCTTATTAATGACGAAAATTGGAAGTGTATACTTGCCCATTTGTCAGATATTTTCTCCAAAATGAACGAAATGAATATTTCACTCGAAGGGCAAAGTAAAACAAACGTCACTGCTATCGATAAAGTTCGAGCATTCAAGAGGAAAATCAATTCTTCGGCAGAGAGTGTCGAGGAGAGGAAGGTCGACTGTTTTCCTCTTCTCTAGGAATTTTTGAAAAACAAAACATTGGCCCTTGGGAAGAATTTGTTTCATCAAATCCTGAAACATCTCTGAAGCTTGATGTCATTGTTGGAGCATTATTTCCCAACAGCTGAAGATAAGAAGCTGCAGAAATACGAAAGGGTGGTTAACCTATTCACTGTATCCAAAAAGCCGAACATTCTGTCATCAAATGAATATGAGTTTTTGATAGAAATTGCCACAGACCCTACCTTGAAATCACGTTTTGGCATTGACGGTTACTCACACTTTTGGATCCATTTGGATAGTAAGAAATACTACCCCCTTGTTTAAAAGGCAAAACGTGTACTACTTCCATTTGCCACAACATACATGTTTGAATCTGGATTCTCGATCTATGCTGCCCACAAAACTAAGTAGCGAAGCTGTCTACGTGCAGAACCAGACATCTGCCTCCAGTTGTCAAGAATTGAAATCAACACTTCAGAATTGTGTCAGCAGAAGCACCCTCAACCATCACATTAGGATTCCATTATTATTCCTACAGGCTCATCTATAGTAAAGAAGAAAGCATTTTTCTTTGTAGATGCTCAGTGAACGTACCTGAACTATAACTCTGTAGGAATTTTGTTTCTGTCTTCTATCATTTACAAAATAATTATTAACTGAATTCTGTTGGCATTGATATTTTTGTTACAAAATTAAAATGATCTCTGAAGCTAATTTATTTTCTTTATAATATATTTCATCCTCTCAGTTAAAAATATGGCCTGCCTATACTTCAATTACAAGTACTTGCTATTACTCTGACACTATACTGTGGCAACCGGTGGCGAGCGTAAACAAATGAGGACTTTTCACGTGCCACCTTGTAAAAGGTAAACCTCCTCTTCCGGAATTGTTTCCTTTGAGGAAAAAAGTCTTACGTTCTGTGAAATGCTTTGTCTTTTTATATAGTAATAAGGGAGTCTGTTTGTTTGGTTTCCTTATGTGTTTACAGTCGAGGCTTACTGCCACGATTTAGTGTCCAAGTAGTAGTTGAAGTTGTCAGCTGTGACTAAACTGTTGCCACGCCGCCTGCCAGTTGCCAGCTACCAACTGACAGTACACTGTTGCAACGCCGCCTGCTAGCTGCTGGCTATGGACTGACGGCTGCCGTTCAGTAGATACGCAAAGACGTAAAAATAACTAGACTTTCTGAGCTGTTTACATGGGCACGAAAATCGATTGTGGACCTGGAAAACGGCTTTATAAAAGCAGATTTCCAGAATCGATTTTGAAGTGTTTACCTGACCAACCAAAAGCGGAACTGGGACATCGGCTTACGAAATCCGGTTTTGGAAACACATGTAAACTGGGTGAATGTATTTCCACACATTGCACAACATAAGTCACAATAGTCCTTTAAAGGCAATTCCTTGGCCTCTTTTCTTTCATGATGTGTTTGTATCTCGAACCGTGAGTCTGCCTCTTTTCTTCACAGCCGCGCGGAATGGCCGCGCAGTAAGGCGCCATATCGTCGGGGATTGCTCGGCCGCTCCCGCCGGAGGTTCGAGCCCACCCTCGGGCACGTGTGTGTGTGTGTGTGTGTGTGTGTGTGTGTGTGTGTGTGTGTGTGTGTGTTGTCCTTAGCGGGAGTTAAACTTAGGTTAATAGTGTGTAAGACTAGGGACTGATAATCTCAGAAGTTAAGTCACATAGATTTTACATACATTTGAACATTTTTCTTCGGATTTCACGAAAAACCACACACACACACACACATGACTGTTTCGAAATATGCATGCTACTTACACAACAGCAGCCAAACAGTGGAAGTGAACAGACCACAACTGGCAGCTCGTCAACAGCGAACAGTTTGGACGCGACGTTGATTGCTCTTGGAGGAAGGCAGCTCCAACGTGTGAAATGTCAATTACCAAGTAATTTTAATCAGGCTATATTGTGTTGAACAAAGGGAGTAAATCCACCAGTAAGTGTCTGGATACAGCTGGAATTCAAACTGGATCGTTAATTTCAAGTTGTTTTCATTCACTTTGGGGGTGGACGGCGGGGGGGGGGGGGGAGGGGGGGTCATTGGGAACATGGCACTTGCATTAAGAAGGTTTCAGTTCCCATGGGTTTCGCTCTGAAATTTCTGTGCTCTTGAGTGACTAGGGTTCTGCCATGAATTTTCGACTGAAGAAGGGGTCCGCCAGTTGAAAAGGTTGGGAAGCCCTGCTCTAAGCAATGAGCATTTGTGTGAGGTATACCAGTGACTTTATATGGTCCATTATAAACAAGCTTAAATTTAGAGATTTCATTGTCTATCTCGCTCGATTTCTCATGAGCTTTTACAAGTACTAGGTTTCCGATTGCAAACTTAGCAAAACGCGCTTTAGCGCCATGACGCCTTATGGGAGCATCGGCTCTTAGCTTCATTATTTCTCGCAAACAATCATTTATCACAATAATACTAAAGTCAATCCGTGGATTCCTCACATTACAGTAGTTCAAATTCATGCCTACGTCAATGGCATCCGGCCAGTTAACAATGTGTATAGGCTGGTATTGCCTATGCACACCGTCTACTGCCTCGTCAAAACTAACTACTATTGTTTTACCTTGTGACGTACATGTCAAAGTTTTGCTTTCGCAACTAATCACTGCACGGTACTTTAATAGCCAATCTAACCAGATAATTACTTCCGTAGTTAAGTCTGGCACGACGACACACTCTTGTTCAAATTGTGCCCCACATATCTCGAAGTTGACAAAAATCTGTTTTGTGACCGGTTTACTGGCCTTCCCAGTAGCACCGATAATTTTCACTCCTGTTACTGGCATAACTACTATACCAGGTCTGTCTTTCAGTAACTCAAATATTTTCCCAGATACAGCACTCAATTCTGCACCAGTGTAAATCAACACGTTTAGTTGTAGGCCGTGCATATTATCAGACACTACTATCTGTCTACATTTATCCTCGACTGTTTCTTTATTTTCCCACAATAAATCCTCGTCTATATCCAGGTCATTCCAGAAAAAACCATCCGGCTTTGATCCTAAATCCGGCTTATCTGGCGGCTTTTTCAGCCTCTGTTCACACACAGTTTTAATTTCAACACGTTTGTCCTGAGGCTTAGTCTGTAGATTCGCCTCCAACACCGAAACCTTTTCCTGTAACTCGTCAACCAGTGAGTGTTGCTTTGCTATCAATTCACTAATTGTCACCTTCGTTGATTCCTCTTTGGTCAGATTGATCTCATCTGCCACTCTACCTGAAGAAATGTGCCCAGTAGTATCTGCAATTACTTCCTCTGGATCTGCGAAACCCACACAGCTATCGTTCGACTGTATAACGTCAGCTCTAACCTCACACACGCTATAATCTATGTGCTTTTCTACCAATCGTGTCCGGCTATCACTAAAATTCTCGTAATCTTTCTCCTTAATACTCTCGCAATGTTTAAACTGGAGTTTTGCGTTGGATGGGTCGGCTACTTCTACCACTATAACTTTCGGTAAGGTCTGCCGGTTGGGGCCAGAACTGTCCGTTACTACTTCAACATCCAACTCCTGCGGGACGAAATACGACAAATCTTGCTCGTGCTCCCCATTAACATCAACTATTTCTGGTAAAGTCTGCCGGTTAGGGCCAGAACTGTCTATCACTTCACAATCTTCCTGCGGGACGAGACGCGGCAAATCCTGCCCGCACTCCCCATAAACACTTCTCCCGTACAGGCCCCTATAATCTCTTAGTTCGTCGTATAAGCGACCGAACTGCCTTAATCAGACCTCATCTCTCTCTGAATCCCCTCGCTCGATGACGCACGTGTTATCCGACATCTGATCTTCTCTCAACAATTGCGAATGATTCTTAAACTCAATCTCCAGTTCCACTGCGGGTGTTACGGCTGCCACTTTATAATCGATTTCCAGAACACTACTTACATTGTTCTCACTGACAGTGAATGTATTTTCTACTGCCTGTCTACAGCTAATCTACTACTTGTGGGCGCACTCCTTTCTCTTAACACTGGCACACTCTCCCGCCGTTGATTATTCCATACGGAATTTTCATAACGACGACACCTGGGTTTTCTCCTGTTATTGGGCCGCCAAAATTTCTCCACGCCCGGTCGGCCCCTCACCGGCGCGGCTAAAGGTTTCCCTGTCTCGTCCCAGCAGATCTGCTCCCCGGATGCTGCTGAGGCGGCTTATCACACCCTCTGGCGTTATTACTATTCTGTGAAGCCCGTATCACGTTATATGATAATGGTTTCCGTCATTCCTGTTATTATTTGCATTGTACCGATTGTTATTACGGTCCGAACCATTATTGTTATTGCTGCCATGGTTGCGGTATGCATTATTCCCATGGTTATCGTTGTTGTGGTTGTTGTGGTACCCGTGGTACCCGTTGTTGTTACCACGACCTCTACCACTGTCGCGATTATTGCGCCAATTTTCCTCGTCCTCAAGTCTTTCCAGGAAATCATTGATTGTCTTGTAATTGCTTCCTACATAGCGTTTTGTATCATCTGGAAGCTTCTTGTAGAGTTCCCAGACTATTTCGGATTCCGTGCGGCGATCACGCAAATATTCCAACTTGCGGATCCAGCCCTCACAAAACTCCTTCATCGAGCCACGCGAATTCGCATCGAAAGGACTCGATACGACAAATTCGCTCCACACACTTTGTTGTTTTTGCTCGCAATTTCTGCCTGAACGCCTATCATTTCCTGTTTAAGATTACCGATTTCGGTATTAATTACAACAATATCTTCTTTGATTTTATCAACTTTTGTGTTAACAACTCCAACATTGTTGTTAACAATATTAATAGCTTTGTTCTGATTGTCTAGCTTCCTGTCAATTTTTTTCAGCCAGAAACAAATTTTTAAACTCGTCAAGTCAGGTTCGTAATGTTGAGGTTTAAGCCCCAACGCTTGGCATCACCAGCCAACGCGTCAATAACCGCATTAATTTTTCTCTCAATAGTCCATGATCTGGGTAAAACTCTTTCACAATTTTTAATGAAATCCGTCGCGTGTATACCGCCTTTTTTCAAGGGTCGAACCGCTCCTCTTTCGTCAACAATTCCGAACTATGTGCACAGATTGGCACATAGCTCTGTCTTTCGTCAAGTTTCTTTTCTAATTCCGACACTCTCGTAATTACTTGGTAAGTGGTTGTCGCAAGCGTTTCCACTTCCCTCTTTTTCTCTTCGCAGGTATTAGCCTGCTTCCTCACTTTAGTATCTACTTCGGACAGTAAAGCCTTCAAAGTTTCCACCTTCTGGTGATCCTCATTTTTCACTAATTGACTTTGTTCCGTCACCTTATTCTCGATGATCGGAGCAACTGCTTCTCCTACACTTTTCTCGATTCTGCTAATTTCGGAATCAAAACGAGTATTTATGCTCGCAATTTCCGCCTGAACGCCTATCATTTCCTGTTTAAGATTACCGATTTCGGTATTAATTACAACAATATCTTCTTTGATTTTATCAACTTTTGTGTTAACAACTCCAACATAGCTTTGTTCTGACTGTCTAGCTTCCTGTCAATTTTTTCAGACTGAGCTTCTTCCGCTTGGCAGACTGAGCTTTAATTTCTGCCGATTGAGTTTCTACCTTGCTAGACTGAGCCTTGATTTCGTTAATCAAAACATTCAATAAATCAGTTAAATGCCCGGAAACCAGCGGTTTTACTTCCGTAGCGGGTGCCTCTTTAATTGTCCCCACGTATTCGACATCAAGGGGTTCAGATTTGATTTTCACTTCCGATTCCGAAAAATATTCTAAAGTTAGGAATTCCATTTCTGCTCTTTGTTGCGTTTCGGCGGTCGCGCCTTTCATGCAAGCCGCCTGCCCCCGAACAATGGGTTCCGCAGTGCGCGGTTCCCACTGCTCGACCGATTGTTCCGTATCCAAGTCTACCAAATTTTGGTAATTGTTGCCTTCACTCATTTTAATAATTTTCAAAATAAATGCCAAATCTCAGATCTAATTAGGATTCCTCCCACTACTTATTCTTGCTGACGTAACGACCTGTTCGTAACCAGTACTTTGTTACGGGATTTGCACAATGGAAAATTCGAAGATTGTCCTGTCACCAGGTCGCCACGTGTAACCTCCCCCTCACTTATCGACCTTCATGACAGTGAAAAATTAAACCGCGTGCACCTAATGGAAATTTGGGAAAGCAATCGTCACCGAAGTTAATTTGTTGGTAAAGAGGAAGGAAAGGGTTACATCTAAATGAAAGGAAAAATGCAAATGAAATTGGTGGAAATTAATAATGTGCGGTCGTTACGTTAACAATTAATTGGCGTTAATTAGATATTTGAGATTTGGGGAAAATTATGGTCGCCAGTCCTATGGACAACTACTATAATAACTGAAAATGAAAGATTAATGCACATATAATTAGCACTGAAAGCGTGTCAACTGAAGGTTGACACGTGTTGTGTGAAAACTGAATGTTTGTCAGAAGTAATAAATTTCGCTACACTCTGACTTAATTTAGCAAAAGAATTAATAAAACCGGAAAATTGAAAGTTAATTTAGTGACTGAAATTTGTTTCTGAAGCACTACGAAATTCAATAAAATAAGGTTAGTCTTGGGCTACCTCAACAATCATTTCAAAAGCTACTTGAATATAAGCAATTTAGAAATAAGAGGTTTAACTTTGAACTTGAATTAAATGATTCTGATCAATTAACAATAGTAAAATTTAGTATGTACAAAGCCGAGCTGCAGTCACAGGTAAGCTAAAATGTGGTAACAAAACTCGCACTCTTGATTTGTGCTTGTGTAATCGAAATATAATTCTGTTTGGTTATGGTAGCCAGCTATGAATATTTTACTGAACTTTGAAATTAAAGCAGTGAAATCGAATGATATTACTTTAATGCTGAGATTTGAATTTCAACGACACTCGAGTTCATTTCAGAAAAGGAAGGGACCCTACTTGATAATGCAATTGGGACAATGAGCAACAAAGGTTCATGCTAAGTTGCTGTAATTTTGCGAGGCAAATGGAACAATTTTAAAAGCTGAGGTGTGCCATACAGTTCTAAACCTTTACGTGCTTCCAGTCTTCCTTGTTGGTTGATTGAAGGTTTGAAGTCGTCGGTCGAGGAAGTGGTGACAGTCACTCATTGTCGGCTGTCGCTGTTGCAGAAGCTGGATGTTGGCGCGCCTTCTTCTCGACACTGTCACCAGGCGAAACTGGTTCTTGATGTGCGCCAGCTAATGCTTCCCGTCCGCGACACCGTGTTAGAAAACTATCATAGCAAGTCGAGCGCAATTGCATGCTGCCAAACCCCGAAAGCGCGGCAACTCGGGGGAGCGTCACACAACACACTTGCTCCACTGCCCTACTCCCGCCAGACTCCCCTCTGCCCGCGCTCCATGCGGCAGAGTTAACACTACCAAAGATCCTAAACACTTTGGTTCTCCACACGACCTACCGATGTAATCGTTCGATAGCATAGTTTTCCCTATGCCAGACCCAGTGTAAAAATACAAAGAATATTTACAAAACAAACCAGTTATACATCGACATTATATATATATATATATATATATATATATATATATATATATATATATATATATATTTTGTGTAACTTAAACAGACTCAGAAAATGTCCCAAAAAGGAAAAAAAAAACAGCGGAAATGCATAGGTTCAAAACATTAAGAAAATTTAGCATTAGGCTAACTAACCATAAACCAATTTTTAGAGCATAATAATTGAGTGGAGACACTCCTAACCTTATTCCACTCTGTCATCTTACACAAAAGAAAACAGGTTGACAATATATTAAAATTCATAGAAAACATAGAAAATGGTTTAGCTATTCTAAAATCAGCAAAATTCCCAACAGTATCAAGAAATGGAATACTATTTACAAAATTAATCAGAGTACATGGTCATAAAAACAGGTAGATCAAAATACGCAAATTAATAATTAATTACATAGAATACACATTTTTATATAACCTTTTCATAACCAATATTCTTGTCACGAGAGTCCACTTAACGCTGAACAAGAAAATAATACACAGCAGATCGAATAAAACATACATATTGACAGCAGAATTCTTTCACACCAGCTGTCCGGGAAGAAAAACACTCTGCCTTCCGTACCCGCAAGTACAAAGAATGCCAACCGGCACAAGAGCCGACAGAGGCTCCGCCTCGACAGTACTGTTGCGCCCGCCTGTGCGGCACGCTTGATCTCAGTCGCCTGTGTAACGGCATTTCCAGAACGTCCGTTTCACTGAATTCTTTTGGAAAAACTCACTCCCGAGTAATCTCAAGGAGTCCATTAATACTATCACAGTGGATAACTCAACACTGTACATCATCACACACATGTACTAGCCTGAAACTTAAAACAGCGTCTAAGTACATCGGCAATGACTAGTAAAACACACATTCATGAAATCTTACAGCTAGTTACAAAATCATATTTACATTCCCTAATATTCTGTGACTCAGCTGAAAACTTAAACTAGCAGCTTGGATATTTCAATTGATTAATAATCAGTTAATCTTAAATCATTTAATCAAAATTAATTACTTATTAATTACAACTTCTTTAATGACCTATTTCTTTAATGACCTATTGGTCAGGCAAAATCATGGCAACCTAGCAAATCCTTAAGTCTTACACTCTATATTTACATACTGCACAAATTACCCATTCTGTGGTATTAATCAATCCTAGGTTGGTACAATTTCAAGTCTACAATGTTCCGTATACCTAATAGTTTTCCAGAGCTTGGATACTCTAAGCCAGGGCTTCCGAACGTGTGGTCCGCGGACCCCTTAGGGGTCCGCCGGCTCTTTCTAGGGAATCCGCGGCCACCTTTCACCAAATCGTGTAAAATAATGAGTAAAATTATTGACTACAAATGTTAAACTCAAATTCATCACCAATTTTTTTTTCGTGTGAAAAACATGTGTACTTTTACTTCAGATCGTATTCCCAAGCAGCCTTTGCGGTTCCTAAGTGAGAACGCATACATAGTTTAGTGCCGGAGAATGTAGCTTCTCTGATCGACTGTTTCACAGCAATACGGGGCTCGTTTGTGCGCCGACTCACGGCGCTAGATGCGCTGAAACCTTTTACGCATGCGCGGAGCGAGCTTTGTCGACCAATCACAGCGCTCACTGGCAAGTACGCGCCCCCAGGCATCATTAAATGTTAAACTTGTTTCGTCAGTGCACTACCTGTTTCATAAGTCGATTTTTACCAGTTTATTACTTCTAACATGGATCGGTGGTTGAAGTCAGTATCATTGAAGAAGGGTGCAGTTTCTCCATCGCCTTCACAACAAGGGAAATTTCCAGTTGAAATGAATGAGGAGGGAGGACGACCAAAGGAAGAACAATCACATAAAGCTCCACAGCCGGATTTATTATGTGAAAATGCTGCAAGTACTCCATTGGTTGCAATATCCTGTGGAAGTGGAATAACCAAGAAGCGTAAGTACGGCGAAAGCTATTTAGAAAGGGGCTTTATGGAGACAAAGGAGGGTAAAGCTCAGTGTGTAATTTGTGCGCAAGTCCTTCCGTACAGTTCAATGGTTCCAGGTAAATTGTGCTGTCATTTTGAAGGTACCCACCAGGATTTCCAGGCTAAAGATATCGATTTTTTCAAAAGGAAGAGTGCTGAACTAGCTGCTTCTCAGCATTGCATGGAAACTGATGCAAAAACAATTAATGGAAATTCGTTAAAAGCTTCTTTCCTGGTTAGTTATCGAGTGGCAAAAACAGGCAAAGCTAATACCATTGCAGAAAATCTCATAAAGCCGTGTGTTAATGATATTGTTTCTTGCATGCTAGACGAAAAGACAGGAAAGCTTGTATCTTCGGTGCCATTATCAAAAAATACTGTCAAGAGACACATTGTTGACATGTCAAATGATGTGAAAGACACTCTTGTTTCTCGCATCCAACACAATCCATTTTCCCTGCAGATAGATGAATCCAGTGATATTGCAAGATTAGCGATTTTATTGGCTTTTGTCCGTTATGAATATTCTGGATGTTTTGAGAAGGACCTCTTATTGTACAGACCACTACCTGCCAACACAACAGGTGCTGAAATATTCCGTCTATTGGATGATTTTTAAGGACTAACAAAGTTTCATCGTGTAATTACATAGATGTGTGCACAGATGGTGTAAAAGCTATGACGGGTCCTACAGTCAGAGCAATAACGAAAATAAAAGAAAACGCAAAGAATTACAGCAGTAGCCATTGTGCTCTCCACAGATACGTTTTAGCTACGAAACAAATGCCAGTTTCATTTAAGAAAGTTTTAGACGAATCCATTCAAATTATTAACTACATAAAATCAAGGTAATTGAAGTCAAGACTTTTCACTATGCTGTATGAAGATATGGGAAGCCTTCATCGTTCCCTGCTTCTCCACACAGAAGTGAGGTGGCTCTCACATGTGAATGCACTCTCTCGGTTGTACGAATTAAGATTGGAAGTCTTAGCTTTCCTTTTGGAGCACAATACCAAATTAGAAGACCTTATTAATGACGAAAATTGGAAGTGTATACTTGCCCATTTGTCAGATATTTTCTCCAAAATGAACGAAATGAATATTTCACTCGAAGGGCAAAGTAAAACAAACGTCACTGCTATCGATAAAGTTCGAGCATTCAAGAGGAAAATCAATTCTTCGGCAGAGAGTGTCGAGGAGAGGAAGGTCGACTGTTTTCCTCTTCTCTAGGAATTTTTGAAAAACAAAACATTGGCGCTTGGGAAGAATTTGTTTCATCAAATCCTGAAACATCTCTGAAGCTTGATGTCATTGTTGGAGCATTATTTCCCAACAGCTGAAGATAAGAAGCTGCAGAAATACGAAAGGGTGGTTAACCTATTCACTGTATCCAAAAAGCCGAACATTCTGTCATCAAATGAATATGAGTTTTTGATAGAAATTGCCACAGACCCTACCTTGAAATCACGTTTTGGCATTGACGGTTACTCACACTTTTGGATCCATTTGGATAGTAAGAAATACTACCCCCTTGTTTAAAAGGCAAAACGTGTACTACTTCCATTTGCCACAACATACATGTTTGAATCTGGATTCTCGATCTATGCTGCCCACAAAACTAAGTAGCGAAGCTGTCTACGTGCAGAACCAGACATCTGCCTCCAGTTGTCAAGAATTGAAATCAACACTTCAGAATTGTGTCAGCAGAAGCACCCTCAACCATCACATTAGGATTCCATTATTATTCCTACAGGCTCATCTATAGTAAAGAAGAAAGCATTTTTCTTTGTAGATGCTCAGTGAACGTACCTGAACTATAACTCTGTAGGAATTTTGTTTCTGTCTTCTATCATTTACAAAATAATTATTAACTGAATTCTGTTGGCATTGATATTTTTGTTACAAAATTAAAATGATCTCTGAAGCTAATTTATTTTCTTTATAATATATTTCATCCTCTCAGTTAAAAATATGGCCTGCCTATGCTTCAATTACAAGTACTTGCTATTACTCTGACACTATACTGTGGCAACCGGTGGCGAGCGTAAACAAATGAGGACTTTTCACGTGCCACCTTGTAAAAGGTAAACCTCCTCTTCCGGAATTGTTTCCTTTGAGGAAAAAAGTCTTACGTTCTGTGAAATGCTTTGTCTTTTTATATAGTAATAAGGGAGTCTGTTTGTTTGGTTTCCTTATGTGTTTACAGTCGAGGCTTACTGCCACGATTTAGTGTCCAAGTAGTAGTTGAAGTTGTCAGCTGTGACTAAACTGTTGCCACGCCGCCTGCCAGTTGCCAGCTACCAACTGACAGTACACTGTTGCAACGCCGCCTGCTAGCTGCTGGCTATGGACTGACGGCTGCCGTTCAGTAGATACGCAAAGACGTAAAAATAACTAGACTTTCTGAGCTGTTTACATGGGCATGAAAATCGATTGTGGACCTGGAAAACGGCTTTATAAAAGCAGATTTCCAGAATCGATTTTGAAGTGTTTACCTGACCAACCAAAAGCGGAACTGGGACATCGGCTTACGAAATCCGGTTTTGGAAACACATGTAAACTGGGTGAATGTATTTCCACACATTGCACAACATAAGTCACAATAGTCCTTTAAAGGCAATTCCTTGACCTCTTTTCTTTCATGATGTGTTTGTATCTCGAACCGTGAGTCTGCCTCTTTTCTTCACAGCCGCGCGGAATGGCCGCGCAGTAAGGCGCCATATCGTCGGGGATTGCTCGGCCGCTCCCGCCGGAGGTTCGAGCCCACCCTCGGGCACGTGTGTGTGTGTGTGTGTGTGTGTGTGTGTGTGTGTGTGTGTTGTCCTTAGCGGGAGTTAAACTTAGGTTAATAGTGTGTAAGACTAGGGACTGATAATCTCAGAAGTTAAGTCACATAGATTTTACATACATTTGAACATTTTTCTTCGGATTTCACGAAAAACCACACACACACACACACACATGACTGTTTCGAAATATGCATGCTACTTACACAACAGCAGCCAAACAGTGGAAGTGAACAGACCACAACTGGCAGCTCGTCAACAGCGAACAGTTTGGACGCGACGTTGATTGCTCTTGGAGGAAGGCAGCTCCAACGTGTGAAATGTCAATTACCAAGTAATTTTAATCAGGCTATATTGTGTTGAACAAAGGGAGTAAATCCACCAGTAAGTGTCTGGATACAGTTGGAATTCAAACTGGATCGTTAATTTCAAGTTGTTTTCATTCACTTTGGGGGTGGACGGGGGGGGGGGGGAGGGGGGGTCATTGGGAACATGGCACTTGCATTAAGAAGGTTTCAGTTCCCATGGGTTTCGCTCTGAAATTTCTGTGCTCTTGAGTGACTAGGGTTCTGCCATGAATTTTCGACTGAAGAAGGGGTCCGCCAGTTGAAAAGGTTGGGAAGCCCTGCTCTAAGCAATGAGCATTTGTGTGAGGTATACCAGTGACTTTATATGGTCCATTATAAACAAGCTTAAATTTAGAGATTTCATTGTCTATCTCGCTCGATTTCTCATGAGCTTTTACAAGTACTAGGTTTCCGATTGCAAACTTAGCAAAACGCGCTTTAGCGCCATGACGCCTTATGGGAGCATCGGCTCTTAGCTTCATTATTTCTCGCAAACAATCATTTATCACAATAATACTAAAGTCAATCCGTGGATTCCTCACATTACAGTAGTTCAAATTCATGCCTACGTCAATGGCATCCGGCCAGTTAACAATGTGTATAGGCTGGTATTGCCTATGCACACCGTCTACTGCCTCGTCAAAACTAACTACTATTGTTTTACCTTGTGACGTACATGTCAAAGTTTTGCTTTCGCAACTAATCACTGCACGGTACTTTAATAGCCAATCTAACCAGATAATTACTTCCGTAGTTAAGTCTGGCACGACGACACACTCTTGTTCAAATTGTGCCCCACATATCTCGAAGTTGACAAAAATCTGTTTTGTGACCGGTTTACTGGCCTTCCCAGTAGCACCGATAATTTTCACTCCTGTTACTGGCATAACTACTATACCAGGTCTGTCTTTCAGTAACTCAAATATTTTCCCAGATACAGCACTCAATTCTGCACCAGTGTAAATCAACACGTTTAGTTGTAGGCCGTGCATATTATCAGACACTACTATCTGTCTACATTTATCCTCGACTGTTTCTTTATTTTCCCACAATAAATCCTCGTCTATATCCAGGTCATTCCAGAAAAAACCATCCGGCTTTGATCCTAAATCCGGCTTATCTGGCGGCTTTTTCAGCCTCTGTTCACACACAGTTTTAATTTCAACACGTTTGTCCTGAGGCTTAGTCTGTAGATTCGCCTCCAACACCGAAACCTTTTCCTGTAACTCGTCAACCAGTGAGTGTTGCTTTGCTATCAATTCACTAATTGTCACCTTCGTTGATTCCTCTTTGGTCAGATTGATCTCATCTGCCACTCTACCTGAAGAAATGTGCCCAGTAGTATCTGCAATTACTTCCTCTGGATCTGCGAAACCCACACAGCTATCGTTCGACTGTATAACGTCAGCTCTAACCTCACACACGCTATAATCTATGTGCTTTTCTACCAATCGTGTCCGGCTATCACTAAAATTCTCGTAATCTTTCTCCTTAATACTCTCGCAATGTTTAAACTGGAGTTTTGCGTTGGATGGGTCGGCTACTTCTACCACTATAACTTTCGGTAAGGTCTGCCGGTTGGGGCCAGAACTGTCCGTTACTACTTCAACATCCAACTCCTGCGGGACGAAATACGACAAATCTTGCTCGTGCTCCCCATTAACATCAACTATTTCTGGTAAAGTCTGCCGGTTAGGGCCAGAACTGTCTATCACTTCACAATCTTCCTGCGGGACGAGACGCGACAAATCCTGCCCGCACTCCCCATAAACACTTCTCCCGTACAGGCCCCTATAATCTCTTAGTTCGTCGTATAAGCGACCGAACTGCCTTAATCAGACCTCATCTCTCTCTGAATCCCCTCGCTCGATGACGCACGTGTTATCCGACATCTGATCTTCTCTCAACAATTGCGAATGATTCTTAAACTCAATCTCCAGTTCCACTGCGGGTGTTACGGCTGCCACTTTATAATCGATTTCCAGAACACTACTTACATTGTTCTCACTGACAGTGAATGTATTTTCTACTGCCTGTCTACAGCTAATCTACTACTTGTGGGCGCACTCCTTTCTCTTAACACTGGCACACTCTCCCGCCGTTGATTATTCCATACGGAATTTTCATAACGACGACACCTGGGTTTTCTCCTGTTATTGGGCCGCCAAAATTTCTCCACGCCCGGTCGGCCCCTCACCGGCGCGGCTAAAGGTTTCCCTGTCTCGTCCCAGCAGATCTGCTCTCCGGATGCTGCTGAGGCGGCTTATCACACCCTCTGGCGTTATTACTATTCTGTGAAGCCCGTATCACGTTATATGATAATGGTTTCCGTCATTCCTGTTATTATTTGCATTGTACCGATTGTTATTACGGTCCGAACCATTATTGTTATTGCTGCCATGGTTGCGGTATGCATTATTCCCATGGTTATCGTTGTTGTGGTTGTTGTGGTACCCGTTGTTGTTACCACGACCTCTACCACTGTCGCGATTATTGCGCCAATTTTCCTCGTCCTCAAGTCTTTCCAGGAAATCATTGATTGTCTTGTAATTGCTTCCTACATAGCGTTTTGTATCATCTGGAAGCTTCTTGTAGAGTTCCCAGACTATTTCGGATTCCGTGCGGCGATCACGCAAATATTCCAACTTGCGGATCCAGCCCTCACAAAACTCCTTCATCGAGCCACGCGAATTCGCATCGAAAGGACTCGATACGACAAATTCGCTCCACACACTTTGTTGTTTTTGCTCGCAATTTCTGCCTGAACGCCTATCATTTCCTGTTTAAGATTACCGATTTCGGTATTAATTACAACAATATCTTCTTTGATTTTATCAACTTTTGTGTTAACAACTCCAACATTGTTGTTAACAATATTAATAGCTTTGTTCTGATTGTCTAGCTTCCTGTCAATTTTTTTCAGCCAGAAACAAATTTTTAAACTCGTCAAGTCAGGTTCGTAATGTTGAGGTTTAAGCCCCAACGCTTGGCATCACCAGCCAACGCGTCAATAACCGCATTAATTTTTCTCTCAATAGTCCATGATCTGGGTAAAACTCTTTCACAATTTTTAATGAAATCCGTCGCGTGTATACCGCCTTTTTTCAAGGGTCGAACCGCTCCTCTTTCGTCAACAATTCCGAACTATGTGCACAGATTGGCACATAGCTCTGTCTTTCGTCAAGTTTCTTTTCTAATTCCGACACTCTCGTAATTACTTGGTAAGTGGTTGTCGCAAGCGTTTCCACTTCCCTCTTTTTCTCTTCGCAGGTATTAGCCTGCTTCCTCACTTTAGTATCTACTTCGGACAGTAAAGCCTTCAAAGTTTCCACCTTCTGGTGATCCTCATTTTTCACTAATTGACTTTGTTCCGTCACCTTATTCTCGATGATCGGAGCAACTGCTTCTCCTACACTTTTCTCGATTCTGCTAATTTCGGAATCAAAACGAGTATTTATGCTCGCAATTTCCGCCTGAACGCCTATCATTTCCTGTTTAAGATTACCGATTTCGGTATTAATTACAACAATATCTTCTTTGATTTTATCAACTTTTGTGTTAACAACTCCAACATAGCTTTGTTCTGACTGTCTAGCTTCCTGTCAATTTTTTCAGACTGAGCTTCTTCCGCTTGGCAGACTGAGCTTTAATTTCTGCCGATTGAGTTTCTACCTTGCTAGACTGAGCCTTGATTTCGTTAATCAAAACATTCAATAAATCAGTTAAATGCCCGGAAACCAGCGGTTTTACTTCCGTAGCGGGTGCCTCTTTAATTGTCCCCACGTATTCGACATCAAGGGGTTCAGATTTGATTTTCACTTCCGATTCCGAAAAATATTCTAAAGTTAGGAATTCCATTTCTGCTCTTTGTTGCGTTTCGGCGGTCGCGCCTTTCATGCAAGCCGCCTGCCCCTGAACAATGGGTTCCGCAGTGCGCGGTTCCCACTGCTCGACCGATTGTTCCGTATCCAAGTCTACCAAATTTTGGTAATTGTTGCCTTCACTCATTTTAATAATTTTCAAAATAAATGCCAAATCTCAGATCTAATTAGGATTCCTCCCACTACTTATTCTTGCTGACGTAACGACCTGTTCGTAACCAGTACTTTGTTACGGGATTTGCACAATGGAAAATTCGAAGATTGTCCTGTCACCAGGTCGCCACGTGTAACCTCCCCCTCACTTATCGACCTTCATGACAGTGAAAAATTAAACCGCGTGCACCTAATGGAAATTTGGGAAAGCAATCGTCACCGAAGTTAATTTGTTGGTAAAGAGGAAGGAAAGGGTTACATCTAAATGAAAGGAAAAATGCAAATGAAATTGGTGGAAATTAATAATGTGCGGTCGTTACGTTAACAATTAATTGGCGTTAATTAGATATTTGAGATTTGGGGAAAATTATGGTCGCCAGTCCTATGGACAACTACTATAATAACTGAAAATGAAAGATTAATGCACATATAATTAGCACTAAAAGCGTGTCAACTGAAGGTTGACACGTGTTGTGTGAAAACTGAATGTTTGTCAGAAGTAATAAATTTCGCTACACTCTGACTTAATTTAGCAAAAGAATTAATAAAACCGGAAAATTGAAAGTTAATTTAGTGACTGAAATTTGTTTCTGAAGCACTACGAAATTCAATAAAATAAGGTTAGTCTTGGGCTACCTCAACAATCATTTCAAAAGCTACTTGAATATAAGCAATTTAGAAATAAGAGGTTTAACTTTGAACTTGAATTAAATGATTCTGAACAATTAACAATAGTAAAATTTAGTATGTACAAAGCCGAGCTGCAGTCACAGGTAAGCTAAAATGTGGTAACAAAACTCGCACTCTTGATTTGTGCTTGTGTAATCGAAATATAATTCTGTTTGGTTATGGTAGCCAGCTATGAATATTTTACTGAACTTTGAAATTAAAGCAGTGAAATCGAATGATATTACTTTAATGCTGAGATTTGAATTTCAACGACACTCGAGTTCATTTCGGAAAAGGAAGGGACCCTACTTGATAATGCAATTGGGACAATGAGCAACAAAGGTTCATGCTAAGTTGCTGTAATTTTGCGAGGCAAATGGAACAATTTTAAAAGCTGAGGTGTGCCATACAGTTCTAAACCTTTACGTGCTTCCAGTCTTCCTTGTTGGTTGATTGAAGGTTTGAAGTCGTCGGTCGAGGAGGTGGCGACAGTCACTCATTGTCGGCTGTCGCTGTTGCAGAAGCTGGATGTTGGCGCGCCTTCTTCTCGACACGGTCACCAGGCGAAACGGGCTCTTGATGTGCGCCAGCTAATGCTTCCCGTCCGCGACACCGTGTCAGAAAACTATCATAGCAAGTCGAGCGCAATCACATGCTGCCAAACCCCGAAAGCGCGGCAACTCGCGGGAGCGTCACACAACACACTTGCTCCACTGCCCTACTCCCGCCAGACTCCCCCCTGCACGCGCTCCATGCGGCAGAGTTAACACTACCAAAGATCCTAAACACTTTGGTTCTCCTCACGACCTACCGATGTAATCGTTCGATAGCATAGTTTTCCCTAGGCCAGACCCAGCGTAAAAATACAAAGAATATTTACCAAACAAACCAATTATACATCGACAAAATAGTAAACCAATTACAATATATAAAGACACAGAAATGTCATATCTTCAGGTAACAAAATAAGGAAAAAATTTATAGTACAGTAGATGGAAATAGGAGGACATGCGTTTCCGGCGTTCCATAGTGTAGTTTTAGACACGAGCCAAGTAGCTATTGGTGCAACGTTACAGCAGTTTCATGATGGCGCGTGGTACCCAATGGCCTATTACTCACAAAAGCTGTCTCCATCACAGCAAAAGTGGAGCGAATACGATAGAGAACTTCTCACTATCTACAAGGCTGTTAAGTACTTCTGTTCACAACTAGAAGCTAGAGTTTTCTACACTGTCTCATCTGATGCTAAAATTGAAACAGATCAGAAATGGGTTAGGACAAGGTAGTTACAAACATTTTAATAAAAATGAGTTTTTTCATTTTAACATATGTTGAAAGTTGAGCACCTGTTGCTTCCTTTTTAAGAATACTGCATGTTTGCTCATTGAAAGGCATGTTCCTGATACTACTGTACATTATGTGCCATAGTTGACAACACGATTTTATTTTACTGAACAGGCCCAACAATTTATTTAATGTATGGGTCAATGTAAACCTACAAAATTGTCACTAAAATTAATTAAGAATGCAACGGTAGACTGGCGATTGACCATGGAACAATACGTACAGTACAGGAGCCGGTAACTCTTTTAAACTTGCTGTTGATCGCAGTTCATAGGATGCTTTGATTACTTAATTTGCATAATGCTTTCAATAATAGAATGGTAATTATTGGGAAAAATTATTTTCTCTAGACTGGTTGAGGGGAAGCAGCAATGGAAAAGGTTTTACTTTAACTGAATATCAGATTTATTTTAAACTCAAGCAAGAAAACATTAAATTCGTCTCAACATTTGAGTCCACAGATGGTGGCAACAATCTTTAAATTTGGCCTCTTTACGAATCTAGCTATCATCACTCATCATTCATTGGTAAGAGAGGAGGCGGAATACGAAAATTACGGTCACCACTACGACAAGCATGCCACTTCACATTCACGCACATGCGGTTAATGCAATATATAGCATGTACCACGAACTATGCAAGATAGTCGGCAATTTAAGCGAAGACTAGAACTCTGCTATATATGGCCGGTAAGCACGTATTATTTAATCCTTAGCTGGTCACAACCTTACATGAAAGTACTGGTGGGACAATTTGGAACTGGTTAAATCTCGTTCGTCAGCTTACATAAATCCGCGTTAATATTTTCTCAGTAAATTCGGTAGCAACATGAAGGCACACAGTGAAGCCTATGCACATGGATCCAGAGCTAATACTGGTAGAGGGTTGGGGGGGGGGGGGGAGGTTATAATCGTAACGAGAAACAAAATTTTTCATGGGGATTACGAAACTCTTAATGAGAAGTGGGACACACGCACACGCTCAAGGATACTTCAACTCAATAACGACAAGGCAGTAATTACCAATCAAACACAAACTCTGGCTTGTAATTTCCAACAGATTTTATTTAACAGCTGCATGACAACAGCAAGCTGCTGTTACACCAGAATAATATCCATCTGAATAAGATATTAAAAACCCAGTATAATGAAAGGCATCTTTCAGGTATTACAAAATTCAGTGACAAGTAATGGCACATCGGAGCTGCGCGGAAACTAAAACTCAGATCGAGCCTGAATGAAAGCTGAAAGGAACGGTGATGAAGGAAAGACGGATGCCTCGGCGTCACCAGGAACAAATAATAAAATACTCAAATTCACCGAAGAAGTGGAGTCTACTGATAAGCACAGCGACCGTGCTGTCGGTTACAATTCAAACTGGCCGCCGCCAACGCGTCATCCCCAAGTAAACGACTAGTTACAATGGAGGCCGCGCACCGCTGATTCTACCACTGAAATAACAACATAAAACCACACAATAACTGGGCAGTATCCAGAGTAACACAGTCCTTAAAACAGTAGAAAAATTTCAAAACAGGAATACGGCCACAAGGGACCCACAAGCGATTCAAATTCAGAATTAACCACTTTAATTATCTGCACTACGTCGTCATTAATAACATGTGCAGAGAGGCTTATTACTGCCAGAGCAGGAAGTGATAATATGCTCAAATATATAAGAAGCTGATCATAGTGATAAATCACGCCCTCGTAACTTATAACATAACCCCAGAGCCAATTGATTACATTATACATATTCCATAAACACACACTCAATAATTACGATACGACAGGACTCTAGCACACAATAAATTTTTCCATCGTTAAGCCCCTGCTTGTTTACCTGTGAACACATTACCTAAACACCAGCAGACAGCCAGGAAATCGAATGTATGGTTATTTCGCGGTGCACAGACACGCACTTAGATATACACTCCTTGTCCGTGCCTCAAGTGCGTCCAAAACAGGCAAACCTCATTCAATAAGTTGTGCACTAGTGGTCAATACGAAATAGATAACACGGGCGTCCAAACACTGGGAGAGCCGTTAACTGCAAACAGCACGAAATTCAATATACCGGGTGATCAAAAAGTCAGTATAAATTTGAAAACTGAATAAATCACGGAATAGTGTAGATAGAGAGGTACAAATTGACTCACATGCTTGGAATGACATGGGGTTTTATTAGAAGCAAAAAAATACAAAAGTTCAAAAAATGTTCTTTACAGGAAATGCTCAATATGTCCACCATCATTCCTCAACAATAGCTGTAGTCGAAGAATAATGTTGTGAACAGCACTGCAAAGGATGTCCGGAGTTATGGTAAGGCATTGGCGTCGGATGTTGTCTTTCAGCATCCCTAGAGTTGTCGGTCAATCACGATACACTTGAGACTTCAGGTAACCCCAAAGCCAATAAGCTCACGGACTGAGGTCTGGGGACATAGGAAGCCAAGCATGACGAAAGTGGCGGCTGACCACACGATCATCATCAAACGACGCGCTCAAGAGATATTTCACGCGTCTAGCAATACTTTGTTTTTTTGTTTGTTTGTAATAAAACCCCATGTCATTCCAAGCATGTGAGTCAATTTGTACCTCTATCTACATTATTACGTGGATTATTAAGTTTTCAAATTTATACTGACGTTTTGATCACCCGGTACATATATAAAGCAGGGCTTTAAGAACCTGAAAATTCCCACCGTCAATCTCATGTGCTGAACAAAATCGTGAAACTGGATCACTAGGTCTCCCTCACTCTTGCACGTAGTAAGTAACATGCACACGTGGGTGGACACTAAACACAAAGAAAATCCGCTAAAAGAAACAAAAGTTCCAAACAAAATTTATGTCAGTGCATTCATATCTCTGTTAATAAAGTTGTACTTATATTCTTGAGTTAGAATAAATTATTGTATAATAAAATATCTAATTATATGTAATTAAATATTTTATATTATTTTTAATAAAGCAAGTAGACCGTAACAAAATGCCATGGGGGGGGGGGGGGGGGAGGTTAATCTAAAGTGCTACTGAAAGCGTGACCATGTGGTCAGAAACCAAACACGAAGATACGCAATAGTACTAACTAAAACTCTCATGCAAAATGTTATTGTATTTACTCGCACTCTTTAACTTAATTTTGCAATGTGTGAAATATCACAGTGGGACAGTACTGACAAAGATTTAATTTATCAGATAGCCACTGGCGCAACAACGCGGCTGAATGCAATTGGCAAAAGAAATGGCACAAATTAAGTAAAATTTCCGTAAAAATCGGTTATTGCCTGAAGGTTATCGAACGAAATGAGTTATCGCAATGAAACGATTTGTAAACCTAAGCTAAGCCAAATTAGGATGGCAGAAGATGCGTGGCGCAAGCATGTTGTCACACACAGGTCACAAAGAAACACCAACAATCCGATAAAATTACCCCACACAAATGGTACGGTTGGAATCACTCAAATGACTGTCGAACACAATCAAAAGCACACTAGGTAGAGATTTGATCATAGCTAACCAGGTTCGCGGCAAATTGTGCCAACACGTGACCAAGTATTCGATACACAGAAAAGTCTGAATTTGTTAACGTGATAAACCAAAATTATATTGTTCCGGCAACAGAATGAGATTTTACACCTACTGAAACTTTGAGAAACCACCCAGCAATTGAAATGAGAGCGCGAGCTGATGGTCGATACTACACACGGCCTCACGATTAAGTGCACAAATTTTACCATCTAATTCTGTAACATAATAATTAAAACAGCATTTAAAGTTATTCTGCCTAAACTGATCGTGAAAGTGACGCTATTAGCGTTCTGCACGACAAAATGATATTCTGGTACATTCCTTTGTACCGCGACGTGCGGAGCTGGACACAGCCGTGTCCATGTTGCCTGCTTAGCGGCCCCAGTCTGCAGAGACAATTGAAACCTAGTGAAGGGGTAGGCGCTAATCAGCAGTGACCGACCTGACAACCTCTAGCGCCAACTTTGTTAGTCTTTGGTGCAAGCTTCACTTTGCTGAATTTGGTCACAAGGCTAAGTTTGTACAAACCTACCCTACTACCACTATCCCTGGTTAGCCTTAATATCGCTATATTTACTCCATACAGACTTCCATGCACTCAGACACCCCAGGATGGAAATGGAGGGACGTAAAAGGAGTGTGACCCATAAATGAAACACAAAAGAGTATACGTTTTTAGTCACCAGGGATAGTACATTAACAGAAGGAGTGACAGTTTATTAATATCGAAATTAACGATATCAACATATCATATCGCCCTGTGGCGACAACCAAGCTATCGGATTCTGGGGAGCTTGGGCTCGTACGACAGAGAAAGTCGGAGTTCTCTAGTAAACGTCCACGAAAGTCCCATACATTTATTGGCACTTTTAACATTCAGACACTAATTCAGACAGGCAAACTTCATAATCTTACAACAGAACTCAACAAACAGAAAATTCAAATCCTTGCTCTCCAAGAGACCAGATTCACTGATTCAGAAACAATAGACTACAACAATTACCGTATCTTTAAAAGTAAAACAGACAAGAAAATTGGCAAAGGAGCTGCAATATTTGGCATGGCTTTTATTGTAAATAAGGACACCCTTGACTCTGTTATAGACATGAATCAAATCAGTAACAGACTAATGACCATGCGAATCAAGCACACCAACAAAATATATACATTTATTAATGTTCATGCACCTACCAACATTGCCAACAAAAAAGAACCGGAGAAGACAGAAAAATTTTGGGAAAAACTCGAAACTGAAATGTCCAAAATTCCAGAGGAGGATGTAAAAATTCTTCTAGGGGATTTCAACGCGCAAATTGGCAAAGAGAGGAAATATAAAAAAACAGTCGGTAATTACCCTGCACACAAATTCACAAACAAGAACGGCATGAGACTCATCGAGTTATGTCAGCAAAACAACCTAAAAATCGTGACAACATCACTTCGAAAAGACCCCAAGAAACAAAAAACATGGAGATCACCAAACCTTCAGCTTGGTGAATTTCAAATAGACCATGTTGCGATCTCCTATGACTTCCAGAAAGAAATACACGACGTTCAAGTCCGCAGAGGGGCAAATATAGATTCTGACCACTACCTTACCAGAGTTAAAATTAAATTCACTCCAAAAAGGAAACGCCAAAGGAAATCACCACTAATTCCCAAATTTGACTTGAAAAATATCAAGGAATCAGAAATTACAGAAGCATGGGATAAACAACCAACAAACAACTGGAAAGATTTCCGAACGAAAATTATACAGAAAGCAAGAGATTTGATTCCGTTAAAGAAAATATCCAAGCATCCATGGTGGAATTCGAATTGTGATAACGCATTAGAAGAGAGACAACAAGCCTTTTTAAATTACAATTGTGACAAATCAGAAACCACACAACAAACATTTTTCAAAGTGAGAAAACAAACAGCTAAAATACTTAGACAAACTAAAAGAAAATACCTTAATGAACAGCTAAACACAATTGAAGAAAACTTTAAGAACCACAACACTCAAGATTTTTATAAAATATTCGCAAATCAAATCAAAGGATACACTCCACAAAATCTCTGCTTCCGGAAACAGAATGGAAAATTGGCACTAACTAACAAAGAAAATTGCCAAGAACTAGCTAAATATTTCTCACAACTCCTAAATTGCCCACAACCAAGTACAAGATTCCCCAGATTACAACCAGAACACACGAATGAGACTTCACTACCACCATCTCAAGAAGAAATTTATAGTCACATTAGAAAACTCAAAAATAATAAATCATCGGGAGAAGATGGAATTGTAGCTGAACTACTGAAAAACCTTGGTCCAAATTCGTTAAAAGAGATCACTAGCATCATCCAAGAAATTTGGCAGACAGAAAATATCCCAGAGGAGTGGAAGTGTGCACTAATTCACCCATTGCACAAAAAGGGAGAGAGATCAGACGTAAACAACTACAGAGGCATTTCACTTTTACCAGTTACCTACAAAATTCTATCTGCATGTCTCCTAAAGAGGGCACAAGAACAACTAGAACATACAATTTCAGACTACCAAGCAGGCTTTCGTCCTAATAGATCATGCCCGGAACAGATATTCAACCTTAAAACTATTTTAAAGATTAAAGCAATCAGGTCAAAACCAATAATCTGCACATTCGTTGATTTCAAAAAGGCATACGATTCCATAGACAGACAGTCTCTATGTCACATTCTCGAAGAACGAGGCCTAGACACTAAAACCCGAAAACTAATTGAACAAACACTAACAGAAACCAAATCAAAAATTAAATTCAGAGGGGAAATTTCGGAACCATTCTCAATTAAAACAGGAGTAAGACAAGGAGATGGGATCTCACCACTATTATTCAATATAGTTTTGGACAAAGTTATGAAAGAGTGGGAAGTAACACTAAGGAAACAAAGCTTTTGGAAGCCAATTGAACTAGGAAGAGGTAAAGGAAAATTGAACATCCCTTATTTAGCGTTTGCAGATGACTTGGCAATTATAACTGACAGTGAAGAAACAGCAGTAAAACAAATTGAGACACTTAAAGAATGTGCTGAGAAGGTTGGCCTGCAAATCTCCTTTGAGAAGACAGAATTCATCTGCTCAAAATTAGATATTTCGAAACTAAAAACAAAGTATGGTGAAATAACTAGAGTCAAGCACTTTAAGTATCTCGGTGAAGTTATTGAACCAACAGGACTTGAGAAAATAGCACAAAAAAACCGATTACAGAAAATCAAGAAAGCATTCGGACTTATTCAAAATATATATAACAAGAAATGTCTATCAAAAGGCACTAAAATCAGACACTACAACACAGTCATCAAACCAACAGTCACATATGCAAGTGAAACACTCTCCCTGAATAGAAAATTAGATTTACACGAAATTAAGAAAGTAGAGAGAAAAATTATTAGAAAAATCCTAGGACCACGATACACACAAGATGGATACAGGCTGCAGACTACCGAGACAACCGAAAAAATATCAAACATCGAGGCAGATATCAGGAAGAGGCGGATGAAGTTTTATGGACATATAGACAGATTACCTGGAAACAGGTTAACTAAACGTCTATTGGACTATATGACATCACTTAAGGCAACAATACCCTGGGTAACTGAAGTTAAGAAGGATTTGAAAAAGGCAAAAATTGACATAACAAACACATCAGACCGGGATACATTCAGAAGAAAAATCGACAAGTGGAAGTTTACTCCAGAGACGGAATCTAAACCTTTCCGACCAAAGTGGACCGAAGAAAGGAAGAAGGCCTTTGGGGAGGCAATGAAGAAATACTGGGAAAATAAGAAGAACATTAAGAAATGTTAATCACCTGCTTATCGTTCTCCCATGGGGACATTCGCTAATAATAATAATAATAATAAAAACAACAAATGGAGCGAAACGGCAATTACGCTTAAATATACATGTTTCAAAAAGACTTTACAACTTTAAAAATTCATATAAATTTATTGAAAGAAGATATAGAGCTGGGTCTAGTCTTATTTTGTAGGGAATCACATCAAGTTTTTTTACCTTAAACTGAAGATGTTCTATGTGGCTTCCGTTGGTTATCTTGCACACATCCCATCGTAAGTCAGTTTCGTCCAAAACTCGCTGTATCATTGCAGGTGTAACTTGCTCAGTGGTGACGTAAATTCTTGCTCAAGTTCAGGTAGAGAAGCCGGCACAGGAGGTACAGACACGATATCATTAATGAATCCCCATAAAAAATCGAGTGGTGTCAGGTCTGGGGAACGTGGGGGCCGTGCAATTGGAGCATCACGTTCAATCCATTGGCCTAGAAAGCGGTCATTGAGAAAATCTCTGACGTCAGCCAGGTAGTGAGGTGGTGCACCATCTTGCATGAAGTAAACATTTAGTTCTTGGTCATTCTCACCGATCTGTGTTATCAAACATTGTTGTAACATATCCAACTACACTATCCTGTTGATGGTTCTCTCAAGGAAAAAGAATGGACCATACACTTTGTTCTTGCTCAATGCACAAAAAACGTTCAGTTCAGGGCTATCACGAACATGTTGCAATGTTTGATGTGGATTTTCACTGCCCCAAATCCTGCAGTTATGTATGTTAACCTTGCCACATAAGTGAAAAGTCGACTCGTCAGAAAAGATGATTTTGTCCAATAAATGTTCATCCTTATGTACTCGATTTAACATATCCGCACAGAAGTTCTTGCGAGCAATTTTATCAGTGTCTTTTATTGCTTGTACGATCGTCAATCTATACGGTTTAAAACGCAAACGGTTTCTCAACACACGCCAAACAGTCGTTTTATGTGGGATTTGCAAGTCACGAGATGCACGACGGATCGATTTCGTTGGGCTGTTGACAAAACGCTGTGATACGTGGTAGTTAATGGAATTAAGGAAAACGTGGAAGGGAGGACACACCAATATAACTCTCTTTTCGCACTAGCTGTTTATTTAACATATAAACTGTGCTTCACAGATAATCGAAGCGTTTAACCATAACATTTTCTTTAACAAAATGAACAAATTGGCAAAATTCTTTTGACCTTAAACCTTAAGCTGAATAAGCTTTTAATCTTTGCAAAAGAAATGTGAAGTGCTGTATTGCAAACCAGCAAACAATATGACAATGATTACAAGACGGCCGGACTTGCAGCCCTCCCGTTATCGGGTGAAACAGCCGTGTGTTTACTACCGCGCTGGACACAGTCTGTCTTATTAAATGTCCCTCTGCAACACATGAAAACTATATATGCACCATTGATGACAAGAGTGATTTAGTTACTCAAAACTGATGACTTAATTTTTAATTTGAAAGCTGTATGTCGAAAGGTTTGAGGGTTAAGATGCGCACATGTGCTTAATGGTTAAACAGATTAGCAAACAATATGACAAAGATAAGGCTTACTTCAAAGCAACCAATTTCTATCGGCAACCACGGTGTGACTGGATCCCAACCAGTCCCTTCTGACAATTCCATTTTGACTAAAGCCCTGGTGACAGTTGGCTGTTAATATTATCAGAGTTGATGGTTGGTTATTAAGACTGCTCTGAAGGAACGTCTTAAAACATTACTTGTGAACACTTATTACAAGAGAACTCACTCGGCGGAACCACAAGATCCAGCTAAAATACATAATGACTCAGTCTTTCAATCACAGAAACGAACCGCTTAGTACAACAAGTTGTTCAGATTATAACTAATGACTGAGAAATGCAATTACAATCAAAGAATTGAACCGGTCAAGAGCTAAATGCGACCACAAGGTCCCTCTTTTGTTTAACGGCAACCTGTGCCCTAGTACAATTGTTCCGGCTGTATGTAAGACCAAGAGCTGTTTAATTAGAAGATTAATGATCGGGTACAAACCAGAAAGGAAAGGCAATATAATAGCGGGACAAATTTTAAAACGACAACTAGTGTCTTAGTATGATACTACTGCCTATATTTACGACCAAAGAGCCGACCGAGTAAAACTCTGAGGGTCGGGTAAAAACCAGAAAATAATAATAAGGGCAGGTAGACATTGAATCATATCACCATGAGCATTACAGAATGTTACTCCCCTTTATCAGCAAGCAGTTCCGTAGATTCACGGCGCGTCACAGCAGTTACTAAGTGGTGCCGGTGAAAGCCAGGTAGAAAACGGCAACCATGCCATGAGCGGTCGTGCGACACGAATGTTGCCAACGAACCGACAGGATGTCAACCTGCTGCTTGTAGTCGACGCTGACCACAGTGAAATACTCCGGTATCTTCGCTCTGCGCAGGCCCTCCTGAGGGTTCGGCTCCTCTGACCTCGTGACCACCTCTTGTCACGAAGCTACCCCCAACCCCCAAACTTCGTGCCTCCTCTCTCGGGCCAGCGAACCCCGTATAAATATCGGCAAGCAAAGACCTTCTAAGGATGCAACCCACAGATACCAACTCTTCCTCATAGATATTGCCATTGCCGGCCGGGGTGGCCAAGCGGTTAAAGGCGCTACAGTCTGGAACCGCGCGACCGCAGCGGTCGCAGGTTCGAATCCTGCCTCGGGCATGGATGTGTGTGATGTCCTTAGGTTAGTTAGGTTCAAGTAGTTCTAAGTTCTAGGGGACTGATGACCTTAGAAGTTAAGTCCCATAGTGCTCAGAGCCATTAGATACTGCCATTGCGGCCGCGAGAGGGATAGTCGATACTACACCTGAGCCAGTAGCGCGAGACAGAACAGTCTACTAACTCAATTGCGCCACAGCTCAAGTTGTCTCACTCGCTCAACGACGTCGTCAGATGTGCTTGGAGAGCTGTTGATTCCCTATCTCTTACCGAGCACTCTGTTACTACAAAACGTTTATGCCACTCATAAATTGTAGGCATAAGTTAGTTTAAGTTGGATTAAACAGTGTGTAAGCCTAGGGATCAATGACCCCTGCAGTTTGGTCCCGTAGGAACTTACCACAAATTTCCAAATTTTTTCTCCTATTGAGGTCCACGTAGTTTTAACAGTTAGTATAGGTGGCAGTAGTTAAGCGGAGAGAAGAGTCCTGTGCAAGTTGGACTAGGGTGGAGAGCTGCATCACACCAGACTTCAGAATGGAGAACACATCATTCTACCATCCGAGTCTTCTTTTAGGTTTGAAAGCAGCATATACACTGAAACGCTAAAGAAACTGTTATAGGCAAGCTTATTCAAATACAGAGATATATAAACGGGCAGAATACGGCGTTGCAGTTTGCAAGTGTCTGGCGCAGTTGTTAGATCAGTTGCTGCTGCTACAGTGGATGGTTATCAATGTTTAAGTGAGTTTGAACATGGTGTTATAGTCGGCGCACGAGCGGTGGGACACAGCATCTTCGAGGTAGCGATGAAGTGGGGATTTTCCCGTATGACCATTTCACGAGTGTATTGTAAATAACAGGAGTCTGGTAAAACACCAAATCTCCGACATCGCTGTGGTCGGGAAAAGATCCTGCAGGAATGGGACCGGCGACGACTGAAGGGTATCGGTGGACGTGACAGAAGTGCAACCCTTCCCCAAACTCCTGCAGATTTCAATTCTGGACCATCAACAAGTGTCATCGACATGGGCTTTCGGAGACGAAGGCCCACCTGCGTACCCTTGATGACTGCACGACACAAAGCTTTACGGCTTGCCTGGGTCCGTCAACATCGACAGTGGACTGTTGATGACTCGAAACATATTCCCTGGTCGGACGAGTCTCGTTTCAGATTGCATCGAACGGATGGACGTGTACGGGTATGGAGACAACCTCACGAATTATGGACTGGTGGAGGCTCTGTAATCTTGTGGGGCGTGTGCAGTTGGAGTGATATGGGACCCCTGATACGTCTAGATATGACACTGATGGGTCACACGTATGTAAGCATTCTGTCTGGTCACCTGCATCCATTCAAGTCCATTGTGTATTCTACGGACTTGGGCAATTCCAGCCGGACAATGCGACACTGCACACGTCCAGAATTGTTACAGAGTGGCTCCAGGAACACTCTTCTGAGTTTAAACACTTCTGCTGGCCGCCAAACTCCCCAGCCATGACCATTATTGAGCATATCTGGAATGCCTTGCAACATGCTAATCAGAAGATATATCCACCCCGTCGTACTCTTACGGATTTATGGACAGCCCTGCAGGATTCATAGTGTCAATTCCCTCCAGCACTAGTTCAGACATTAGTCGAGTCCATGCCACGTCGTTTTTCGGCACTTCTGCATGCTAGTGGGTGCCCTACACGTAGGTGAACCGTGAATTTACCTCCAAAACTTTTTCTTAAGAATTTATTTACTAGCGATACATCAAGAACATTAACACATTTAATCACACTATGTGAACGTGGAAGTAGTTGCCAGGGAGTAACTGATGAAATCAAAATGAAATTGCTTTTAACAAATGGGAATTTTATTCCTAAAAGCTTTTTTTTAGAAACAGATTTAAAATTATAAGCAGAAAGCACCCTCTAAATATCAAGTTACAATTTATTCAGAGGCAGAAAGTGATGTGTTGGCAGAAGAGCCAACACCGTGTAGCTAGAGGAGGCCGAAATGCACGCGTTTAAGCTCATGCAGACTGGCGTGAGGTCTGGAACAGTTAAGGGAATTTATAGTAGCAAATAAAGTACGTAGTTGATGTAATACTTAACTTTAATCCATAATTGGAGAACATCGCTCTTGTTGATACATCAATAACAATCTCAATATAAACTGGTAATGGCGCCTTGCTAGGTCGTAGCAAATGACGTAGCTGAAGGCTATGCTAACTATCGTCTCGGCAAATGAGAGCGTAGTTTGTCAGTATAGCATCGCTAGCAAAGTCGTCTGTACAACTGGGGCGAGTGCTAGGAAGTCTCTCTAGACCTGCCGTGTGGCGGCGCTCGGTCTGCAATCACTGACAGTGGCGACACGCGGGTCCGACGTATACTAACGGACCGCGGCCGATTTAAAGGCTACCACCTAGTAAGTGTGGTGTCTGGCGGTGACACCACAGAAAGAAACAAATTTTTGAGTGTATGAGCTTTCGGGCTGAGAACTTTGCCGCTCCCTTTTGACACGGCCGTAGTCACGACCGCTCACAACAACTTCTGAAAGACTACACAGGTGCAAATCTGCAACACACCAGATTACCTTAAAGTAAAAGTTTTAACAATTCACACAAGTACATAAACTATACACCCCGTAGGAGGGATGGAAATGGTACAAAACACTAAAATTAAAAGATTAACTTGCCACGGATGGTGCAACTTGATTTTAACTTCTAAGAAAAGTCTTAAGGTGAAAGGGTGGCAACTTTATATACTAAAATGACAATTTAAATAAACGCCCATGAAATGCAATCTTGCATAAAATTATACAAGGTTGGCCAAACATGCTCTACAGTACATATATACCGCCTCTCAAGATGATAGGCGAGATAAAAATGTATTTCAGGAATTAGGCCGTTGCACTTCAAGCAATAAATTAGTTAACACACCGAAACCGACAAACATGACAGAGGCAGCTATTAACGTACGGCAGATTGATAGGGAGATTACCGAACAACCCGAACCGCAGGTTGCTCTGACCCGCCCCTACTCCACAAGGGAAAAACGGACTACCCAATTCATAAATAACCACCTTCCCGCGGGTGGGGAAACGGAGAAGATTGGTGGGACGACCCCAAAACAAAGCGGCTGGTGACTTCACCAAGAAAACAAGTAGAATTTAACAAGTAAATGAAACAACATATCACCAATCACTTAACTTCTAATAAACTACGATTTCTGGCGAGGACCTGGCGCAGCACGCCCAAAACGCTCTCCCGAACCGTCCGCTGCCAGCCGCTTCAACGGACGCAGGAAGGCGCGCCGATCTCCCGTCTCACGGCGTCGCAGCTCACACCGGCCAGACCGATGTCGTGGGTTGATTCCTGTTGCTCTCGTTTCGGCCGCGAAGCCACTACCCCTCGCTATACGGCGCGGCCCACTGGAATCACGTGGCGACCTCACGTGCGTCGACGCTCAAGGCAGACAAGTCAGCTTGTGTTTCAGTGCGCGACCGACCAACCGACCGATCCAACCGCCAATGACCGTTGCCTGAGCAACTCGAGCAGACTGGCGGCCTAACGCACAGACTCAGATGCAGGAACTAAGCCCCCGACCGGGCGACCACTCGTTGAGTTCTCTCACTGCGCCACAAATTCGGATGAGAGACAGACTAGCAAGCTGGGGACGAGAGACTGACCCCAGACTCACCCAGACTGACCCGACTGACTCAAACAGCCGACTGACCGACTCGCGAGCTCATAGCACCTCTTAAATGCACGTGAACAGGCAACTTTTCCTTTTTCCCATCAGAGGGAGACACCAAAGCTGCGATTGCCACAGCGGCGCCACCGTCAGAAACGGAGGGCGGCTGCTTCACACTACGCGCTGCGGTGCGCTCTTCAAAACAGCAATTTTTTTTACCACGGCTCAGTAGGTTTACCAGTTTCTTTGGCTCTTCCGTATATTTGTTCAGCTGCTGATTTGCTAGGCGTAAAACAGGTGAGAATCTTTTTTCAAGGCATACTCCGTTAGCCTTTGAAGATTCCTCTTCCACACAAGGGAGTGGTGTCCTCTTCGAATTAACTCCAAGGAGGATGGGTTGCCTCATCTGCTATCTCAGCCATCATTCCCAATGTCTCCTTCTCTCCCATAGGTGCCATCAAGGTCTTCGCCCATAACCCTGGGCATGGGTTCCACATTGTACCCCGTGATGCTGGTTCCTTACTGAAATCAGCCATCCTTTCACACTGGCCTACCAATGTGGAGGATGCCGAATGCCGTTGGAGAAAACGACAGTAATAATTGTAAATATGTTCTTCATCTTTTAAGTGCTCATCGCTGATCGAGATGCAGCAAGCATAAAAATCGTAGGAAGCAGAACAGCTCCTGAGGAAACACGTCTATAAGACGAACACATTTGACGAAAGAAGAAGGTTGAGGAGAGTAGTGCTTCAACTCGAGAAGGATCCCTATGAGAGGCCGCTTCACCGGGTGACCGCAGGGACACCATTACCCCCTCCCCTCCCCACTTTCCCCTCCCCAAGGCTTCGGCGGGGACCTCGGCGACGACATCCGATGATGGTTGCTGGGGAGCCTGCGGGTGGCGCGGCGTTGAGCGGTGGAGCGTTTGGGTCGAGTCGAAGAGGGCGGATCGATGTCTGCGCAGGGGGCTGAGGGCGGGGGTGCAATTGCGCGCCCGCCCTGCGTACCCGATCGTAAACAGCAGCCAGAGAGGAAGAAGAGAGAGGGGAAGCAGCGGCGGTGGCGTGGGCGGCGGCCTCGTAAAACGCCCCCACATCTTCTGGCAGCGGCGCTGTGGCTCTCCGTGAAACCAGATTTGTACTGTGGGAGTCGACCTGAGGCTTGTCCGGCCAACCTCCAGACACTCTACTGGTATGATGACGTGTTATACCTCTTGCCATTTCATTTTACGCCCTTCATCTTAATAGCACGCTTCACATCAAACGTCCTGATAATGTACTTTCTTATGCTACTATTTTTTCCTCCTTTTACGTTACTTCCGATGTCAAGTTAACAAGGCACCCGATACAATTCCACTCTGTCGCTCGGTGAACGAAATACAAGCTTGTGGAGTATTGGAACAGATTTGTGACTCATTTCAAGACTTTCTAAGAGACAGAACTCAGCACGTTATCATTGTCGCATTGACATTCGAGGGAATTTCTGGAATACCCCAACTGATTGTTGTAAATGATGGGTAGATCACATAACTAATGAGGAGGTATTGAATAGAATTGGGGAGAAGAGGAGTTTGTGGCACAACTTGACTAGAAGAAAGGATCGGTTGGTAGGACATGTTCTGAGGCATCAAGGCATCACCAATTTAGTATTGGAGGGCAACGTGGAGGGTAAAAATCGTAGAGGGAGACCAAGAAATGAATACACTAAGCAGATGCAGAAGGATGTAGATTGTAGTAGGTACTGGGAGATAAAGAAGCTTGCGCAGGATAGGGTAGCATGGAGAGCTGCATCAAACCAGTCTCAGGACTGAAGACCACAACAACAACAAACATGTAAATGATCTAATGTAGGCTGTTCCAATCCTTTCCCTTATGCCGTCCTCTCACGGAACGTGAAAACGTACGTAAATGAGGAGATGGTAACGTTAGAGCACGGAATTCCACGCTCCACATTCCACTATACTCCTCCTCTTCTGCGTCTAGAGGCCTCGAGAGGCCTATGGTGTCATCCCCAGCTGATAGGCGTCACTGGATGCAGATGTGGAGGGCCATGTGGTCAGCACACCGCTCTCCTGGCCATTGTCAGCTTTCGTGACCGGAGCCGCTACTTCTCAGTCAAGTATCTACTCAGTTGTTCTCGTAAGGGCTGGGTGCACCCCGCTTGCCAACAGCGCTCGGTAGACCCGGATAGTCATCTATCCAAGTGCTAACAAAGCCAGACCAGGGCTTAGCTACGGTGATCTGACGGGGATCGGTGTTGCCACTGCGGCAAGGTCGTTGATTTTCACCAAGCTGTAAAACGTGAAGTGAAGAACTTGGCATGTCAAATTTTTGCCTTGTACTGAGAAACGTGACCAATTAGATGTGGCATCCGTTTTACGTCACGAGCAGCACTTTGGAGACGCCGTATTGTATGGTGTTAAAATCCGCATTTGATGAGTTTTTGTAATGGAGTACATGGTATGAATATAAGCTGTTTCAAAGCAGGAGCATATTGAAGACGGCTTGAAACTGCGTCGTTTTAGAGACCATTTGTTATTGTAAAATCATACGAAACTACATATCGATAGTTGAAGACTTCCTGCATTTGATGCTTTTAGTCTTATAACCTGCGTGTTATGAAGGTATATCGTTTCAATGCTACACATCACTTTGGGTACAATCTGCCATAGTTAAAGATCAAATAATGACATTTTAGATGCAGCTGTTACAAAGTGTGTAGCATGTAACTGTGGCACTGCAGCCGTGTGGAAGCTGTAACGCAGTTGGTAGCATTGTGAACTTTAATGGCAAAGATACCAGGTTTGTGCCTAGCTACTTCCAACTTTGTGTTTTCACCTTTTGTTTTCTAAATGATTCTGGCCGCTCTCTTATTAATTTAACGGAAGTATTATCTGCATTAGTCATTTATTATAAATAACGTATTTTCTGTAATTCTTATTCCCTAAACCAACGACTAAAATGTGACCCTAGTCGCAAGAAATCGCAACATGAGTGCTAGTCTATGTTGGAAAGTAAACACAAGTTACACAGTGAAAGTTTCTGCTATTACGAAACTTGTTCGACCGATTATTTAGTATTGCTAATCAATCTGGGATCCATACCAGCTAGGACTAACAGAAGAGATGTGGAAAATGCAATGAAGAGAGGCGTGTTTCGTCACGCGATCGTCTAGCCGGCGTGAGAGGGTGTGTGTGTGTGTATGTGTGTGTGTGGTGTGTGTGTGTGTGTGTGTGTGTGTGTGTGTGTGTGTGTGTGTGTTCCTTGGTTTTATAGAATATCTCATGTTTAAAATTTTGTATTTGTGGGGATCCACAGCCTCCAGATGCTTAATAAATGTAAATATGATCTTTAGTTCGCTGTAATTTGATGTTTATTTAATCGTGTTGTCCTCAGCAGGAGGTGGTACCAAGGTGCTTGACAATGACGCTTTGTCGAAATTAGCTAATCGCACGAATAAATAAACATTGAATTACAGCCTGCTACGGACTATGTTTACATTTATTAATATCTCATGTTTGTATCGTGGTAGCAAACATCTTCTTCAACGCTGGCGGACAGCTTTGAAAAAATCTCCTCAATCATTCAAATGAAATTAGGAACTGAATCCTGACCTTGAATGCCGCCCAGGTTGACGTCGTGTTCCTTGACTTCAGGGAGGCATTTGACACCGTCCCGCTCTGCCATATAGCGAAAAGAAATACGATCTTATCGAATATCGGAGCAGATTTACTACTGGGTTCAAGACTTCCGTGCAGACACAACACAACACGGCGGTCTTAACGGAACAAAATCGACAGATGTAAATGTAATTTGCTGTGTACACCAAGGAAGTGTGATAGTACCGTTACTGTTTACAATTTATGTAAATGATCTTGTGGAAATCGTGGCATGCTCTCTACGGCTGTTCGCAGATAATGCGATTGTCTGTAACAAAGTAGCAACGCCAGAAGAGAGTAACGCTTTCCAGAATGACCTCCAGAGAATTAATGAATGGTGCAGGCTCTGGCAGTTGACCATGAATGTAAATTAATGTAACATAGTGCGCACACTTAGGAAAAAATTCCTTTACTGTATAGCTACACCATTGATCACAAATCGCTGGAAACAGTATCTGCCGTAAAATATCTAGGAGCAATTATCCGGAGCGACCTTAAGTGGAATGACCATATAAATAAAAAGGGCTCGGAACATTATGGGACTTAACTTCTGAGGTCATCATTCCCTTAGAACTTAGAACTACTTAAACCTAACTAACCTAAGGACATCACACATATTCATGCCCGAGGCAGGATTCGAACCTGCGACCGTAGCGGTCGCGCGGTTCCAGACTGTAGCGCCTAGAACCGCTCGGCCACCCCGACCGGCACCATATAAATATTCAAAGGAAGAAGCTCAAGGAAATGTAACTTATTTCCGAAGGTAGTGGCTTACAATGCTCTTGTCCGACCGATTATCCAGTATTGTTAATCAATCTGGGATCCATACGAGGTAGGACTAACAGAAGAGATGTAGAAGATCCAATGAAGAGAGGCGCGTTTCGTCACGGAGAGATTTACTACTGCAACTTTGAGAGAGCACTTTCCGGGAAGAGTCGGACAACATATTACTTCCTCCTATGTACGTCTCGCGTAATGACCACGATGAGAAAATTCGAGATATTAGAGTCAATGCAGAGGCTTACCAACAGTCCTTCCCACGCGCCATTCGCGAGACGAGCAGGGTTGGAGGGCTAAGTTAGTGGTACAGAAAGTACCCTCAGTCTCATACCATTATGTGGCTTGCGGAATATGATGCAGATTTAGATGTAGATTCCAAATATATCGCTATTTCCGAGGGCGTTTCTCGTTCTACGAATTGCTAAATGATCGTTTAAGGACAAAATATACACTTAATTGTAGTACGCAACACTATTCATCAAGACACTATTCAATACACTGACTGGTACAAATCAGAATAACGTTTTTGGTGAATCTTTATAATATGGGAACGTTCAAGAAGCAGAAGCCAGCAACATGAGCACTCACGTATTGAAAATATTGACCAAGTTTTACTTCCCTCCCGTTTTTCACATGTAAACGTTCTACTTCCATGAGGTCTGCCGCAACGCCCACAGAACATCACAGATAAAAGTGTTTACGCCAGATCGCACGTAGGCTCATCCGAAACGAAGCAGTCCTATTGATTCTCGCTGCACTGAAACGCTCTTGGTTATTCTTGTTCCGGGTCGAGTTGTCCCTAACGACGAGTGCTACAACAGCACAATCCAGTGGATGACTTCACAAGCTCTATAAGGCTTTCTGCAGACGATGCTGTTGTCTATGGGAAGGCTGCAACACTGGAGGACTGTAGCGAATTGAAGGGGAACAACAGTTGGTTTAGCGTGAATAAACATAACGTATTGGCCGAAAGTAGGCGAAAATTTCTACTATTGTACAATTTCCCTGCGGGAGAAAAATCACTGGAAACAGCGACAAATATTAAATACCCGGGACCGTCCTAACTTGGAAAAAAAAGGGAGAATTTCTAGGAAAAGCAGATGACAGGCTAAGAAGAACCTTAAGCAAATGTAATTCATCAACTAAAAAACTGGTTTGTGAAATACTTGTTCGACCGATTCTTGAGTATAGTTAATTAGTCTGTGACTCTTAGCAATCAGATTAACGGAAGAGACAGAAGAGATCCCTTGAGGGACGACAGGTTTCAAGGAAAAGCAGATGACAGGCTAAGAAGAACCTTAAGCAAATGTAATTCATCAACTAAAAAACTGGTTTGTGAAACACTTGTTCGACCGATTCTTGAGTATAGTTAATTAGTCTGTGACTCTTAGCAAGTCAGATTAACGGAAGAGACAGAAGAGATCCCTTGAGGGACGACACGTTTCTAGGAAAAGCAGATGACAGTCTAAGAAGAACCTTAAGCAAATGTAATACATCAACTAAAAACTGGTTTGTGAAATACTTGTTCGACCGATTCTTGAGCATAGTTAATTAGTCTGTGACTCTTAGCAAGTCAGATTAACGGAAGAGACAGAAGAGATCCCTTGAGGGACGACACGTATCTAGGAAAAGCAGATGACAGGCTAAGAACAACCTTAAGCAAATGTAATTCATCAATTAAAAATCTGGTTTGTGAAATACTTGTCCGACCGATTCTTGAGTATAGTTAATTAGTCTGAGACTCTTAGCAATCAGATTAACGGAAGAGACAGAAGAGATCCCTTGAGGGACGACACGTTTCTAGGAAAAGCAGATGGCAGTCTAAGAAGAACCTTAAGCAAATGTAATACATCAACTAAAAAACTGGTTTGTGAAAAACTTGTTCGATCGATTCTTGAGTATAGTTAATTAGTCTGAGACTCTTAGCAAGTCAGATTAACGGAAGAGACAGAAGAGAACCCTTGAGGGACGACACGTTTCTAGGAAAAGCAGATGACAGGCTAAGAAGAACCTTAAGCAAGTGTAATTCATCAACTAAAAAACTGGTTTGTGAAATACTTGTTCGACCGATTCTTGAGTATAGTTAATTAGTCTGAGACTCTTAGCAAGTCAGATTAACGGAAGAGACAGAAGAGATCCCTTGAGGGACGACACGTATCTAGGAAAAGCAGATGACAGGCTAAGAACAACCTTAAGCAAATGTAATTCATCAACTAAAAAACTGGTTTGTGAAATACTTGTTCGACTGATTCTTGAGTATAGTTAATTAGTCTGTGACTCTTAGCAAGTCAGATTAACGGAAGAGACAGAAGAGATCCCTTGAGGGACGACACGTTTCTAGGAAAAGCAGATGACAGTCTAAGAAGAACCTTAAGCAAATGTAATACATCAACTAAAAAACTGGTTTGTGAAAAACTTGTTCGATCGATTCTTGAGTATAGTTAATTAGTCTGAGACTCTTAGCAAGTCAGATTAACGGAAGAGACAGAAGAGAATCCTTGAGGGACGACACGTTTCTAGGAAAAGCAGATGACAGGCTAAGAAGAACCTTAAGCAAGTGTAATTCATCAACTAAAAAACTGGTTTGTGAAATACTTGTTCGACCGATTCTTGAGTATAGTTAATTAGTCTGTGACTCTTAGCAATCAGATTAATGGAAGAGACAGAAGAGATCCCTTGAGGGACGACAAGTTTCAAGGAAAAGCAGATGACAGGCTAAGAAGAATCTTAAGCAAATGTAATTCACCAACTAAAAAACTGGTTTGTGAAATACTTGTTCGACCGATTCTTGAGTATAGTTAATTAGTCTGAGACTCTTAGCAAGTCAGATTAACGGAAGAGACAGTAGAGATCCCTTGAGGGACGACACGTTTCTAGGAAAAGCAGATGACAGTCTAAGAAGAACCTTAAGCAAATGTAATACATCAACTAAAAAACTGGTTTGTGAAAAACTTGTTCGATCGATTCTTGAGTATTGTTAATTAGTCTGAGACTCTTAGCAAGTCAGATTAACGGAAGAGACAGAAGAGATCCCTTGAGGGACGACCCGTTTCTAGGAAAAACAGATGACAGGCTAAGAAGAACCTTAAGCAAATGTAATTCATCAACTAAAAAACTGGTTTGTGACATACTTGTTCGACCGATTCTTGAGTATAGTTAATTAGTCTGAGACTCTTAGCAAGTCAGATTAACGGAAGAGACAGAAGAGATCCCTTGAGGGACGACACGTTCCAAGGAAAAGCAGATGACAGGCTAAGAAGAACCTTAAGCAAATGTAATACATCAACTAAAAAGTGGTTTGTGAAATACTTGTTCGACCGATTCTTGAGCATAGTTAATTAGTCTGTGACTCTTAGCAAGTCAGATTAACGGAAGAGACAGAAGAGATCCCTTGAGGGACGACACGTATCTAGGAAAAGCAGATGACAGGCTAAGAACAACCTTAAGCAAATGTAATTCATCAATTAAAAATCTGGTTTGTGAAATACTTGTCCGACCGATTCTTGAGTATAGTTAATTAGTCTGTGACTCTTAGCAAGTCAGATTAACGGAAGAGACAGAAGAGATCCCTTGAGAGACGTCACGTTTCGTCACGGGAAGGTCTACCATCACAGAGATGTCTAACAAAATCCAGTGGCAGACGCTGCAAGGGAGGCGTTGTGAATGGCGGAAAGGTTTCCTGATGAACTTCCGAGAGCATACATCCCGGGAACAGCTGGGCAACATGCTACTTCCATATACGCGGTCTATCCCAAGTGCTCCGAGACTGATTTTATTCTTGGTGTATGACCGACATCAGTGCAAAGACTACGGTGGCAGTTTGAACAGCTTTGAACTACAGTTCAAAGTGTCAACTTTGTTTTATTACATACTGGAATCGAGCAACTTCTCCAAATCGAGTGTTCAAGACAGTATCGAGAAAGTTTTGAAGAAGAGAAAAATGTGTGCAAAATTTACCTCGCACACCTTACTCCCGAACAATAGCAACGATGCGTAAACGCCTGCTGCTATTTAATTGAAGTGGAAACCGCCTACAGATGTTTTATGGAAAAGAATCATCACGGGTGACGAGACTTGATATTATTGGTACGAACCTGCCACAAAACGAGTGCAGTAATTCACACGATGGTCAACACTTTGTCGACATAACCGACATCCAAACCAATGTGACACACAAGTTAAACAACACCCCAAAGAAAGACTTTTGAGACAGTTGCACGTGGTTGTATGAATGATCTGCGCTTCGTATTCAAGTGTGACACACAAGTTAAACAACACCCCAAAGAAAGACTTTTGAGACAGTTGCACGTGGTTGTATGAATGATCTGCGCTTCGTATTCAAGTGGGGGACAGTATGTAAAACAAACGAAGTATTAAGACCATCATCTTAACTTTTAGCTATTTTTTTATATCCAGTCTCGATTTTTTTGAGCGACGGTGTACATCTCGTGAGATGACCGTAACGAAAAATCAGAGAAATTAAGGTCCGTACGGAAGTTTATCGACAGCAGTTCATCAACGGCTGATATTGGCAGTGGCACCAGAGACATCCCCCAACCCACAGCGTGAGGTGGGCTGCATAGGGTACGTGTAGATGTACACGTGAACACAACGTCCTATTAGCCTACCTTTTCTTCCAAATATGATTTTCAATAGACTGCTTTCCTTCCATTCTTTTTCTTAGATTATCTCTCTACTTACCTTCTAAAGTCATACTACAAATACTTGCCCTTTTTAAGCAAACAGTAATTCTGTTGCTGATTTAATACAGTACGTGGTGTACGTAATACAGCCACTAGTAACTGTGTATATGTTTCATATGTGTGTGTGTGTGTGTGTGTGTGTGTGTGTGTGTGCCCACGAGAAACAACGATCAAGAGGTGTTCGTAAAGAAAATTAGCATCCTTCTTTTTTTTGGGTCATCAATCTTCTGACTGATTTGGTGCGGCCCGCTACAAATTCCTCTCCTGTGCCATCTTCATCTCAGAGTAGCATCTGCGACCTACGTCCTCAATTATTTGCTGGATGTATTCCAATCTCTGTCTTCCTCTGCAGTTTTTGCCCTCTACAGCTTCCTCTAGTACCATGGAAGCCATTCCCTCATGTCTTAACAGATGTCCTATCATCCTGTACCTTCTCCTTATCAGTGTTTTCCACATATTCCTTTTGCCTCCTATTCTGTGCAGAACCTCCTCATTCCTTACCTTGTCTGTCCACCCAATTTTCAACATACGTCTGTAGCACCGCATCTAAAATGCTTCGATTCTCTTGTGTTCCGGTTTCCCCACAGTCCATGTTTCACTAACACAAAATGCTGAACTCCAGACGAACGTTCTCAAAAATATCCTCCTCAAATTGAGGCCTATGTTTGATACTAGTAGATTTTGCTTGGCCGGGAATGCCCTTTTTGCCATTGCTAGTCTGCTTTTTATGTCCTCCTTGCTGCATCCGTCATTGGTTATTTTATTGCCTAGCTATCAGAAATCCTTAACTTCATCTACTTCGTGACCATCAATCCTGATGTTAAGTTTCTCGCTGTTCTCATTTCTGATACTTCTCATTACTTTCGTCTTTCTTCGATTTACTCTCAATCCATATTCTGTATTCGTTAGATGGTTCATTCCGTTCAGCAGATCATGTAATTCTTCTTCACTTTCACTCAGGATGGCAATGTCATCAGCGAATCGTATCATTGATATCCTTTCACCTAGTATTTTAATTCCACTCCTGAACCTTTCTTTTATTTCCATCATGGCTTCTTCGATGTACAGATTGAACAGTAGGGGGGAAAGACTACCTTCCTGTCTTACACCCTTTTTAATCGCACCACTGTGTTCCTGGCCGTCCATTCTTATTATACCCTCTTGGCTCTTGTACGTATTGTACATTATCGGTCTCTCCCTATAATTTACCCCTATTTTTCGCAGAATTTCGAACATCTTGCACCATTTTACATTGTCGAACGCTTTTTCGAGGTCGACAGATCCTATGAACGTGTCTTGATTTTTCTTTAGTTTTGCTTCCATTATCAACCGCAACGTCAGAACTGCCTCTTTCGTGCCTTTAGATTTTCTAAAACCAAACTGATCGTCATCTAGCACATCCTCAATTTTCTTTTACATTGTTCTGTATGTTATTCTTGTCAGCAACTTGGATGCATGAGCTGTTAAGCTGATTGTGCGATAATTCTCGCACTTGTCAGACCTTGCAATCTTCGGAATTGTGTGGATGATATTTCTCCGAAAGTCAGATGCTCTGTCGACAGACTCATACATTCTGCACACCAACGTGAATAGTCTTTATGTTGCCACTTCCTCCAATGATTTTAGAAATTCTGAAGGAATATTATCTATCACTTTTGCCTTATTTGATCTTAAGTCTTCCAAATATCTTTAAAATTATAATTTTAATACTGGATCCCCTATCTCTTCTAAATCGACTCCTGTTTCCTCTTCTATCACATTATACAAATTTTCCTCCTCATAGAGGCTTTCAATGTATTCTTTCCACATATCCGCTCTCTCCTCAGCATTCAGCAGTGGAATTCCCGTTGCACTCTTAATGTTCCCACCCTTGCCTTTAATGCCACCGAAGGTTATTTAGACTTTCCTGTATGCTGAGTCAGTCCTTTCGGCAATCATTTCTTTTTAGATTGCTTCACATTTTTCCTGCAGCCATTTCGTCTTAGCTTCCCTGCACTTCCTATTTATTTCATTCCTCAGCAACTTGTATTTCTGTATTCCTAAGTTTCCAGGAACATTTTTACGCGTCCTTCTTTCATCGATCAAATGAAGTATTTCTTCTGTTACTCATGGTTTCTTCGCAGTTACCTTCCTTGTTCCTATGTTTTTCCTTCCGACTTTTGTGATGGCCCTTTTTAGAGATGTCCATTCCTCTTCAACTGTACTTCCTAATGAGCTATTCCTTACTGCTGTATCTATATCCTTAGAGAACTTTAAGCGTACCTCGTCATTCCTTAGTACTTGTGTATTCCATTTCTTTGCATACTGATTCTTTCTGACTAATGTCTTAAACTTCACCCTACTCTTTATCACTACTATATTGTGATCTGAGTCTATACCTGCTCCTGGGTACGCCTTGCAATCCAGTACCTGATTTCGGAATCTCTGTCTGACCATGATGTAATCTAACTGAAATCTTCGCATATCACCTCGCCTTTTCCAAGTATACCTCCTTCTGAACAAAGCATGCGCTATTGCTAGGTGAAACTTGTTACAGAACTCAGTTAGTCTTTCCCCTCTCTCATTCCTTGTCCCAAGCTGATATTCTCCTGTAACCTTTTCTTCTACTCCTTCCCCTACAAACTGCATTCCAGTCCCCCATGGCTATTAGATTTTCATCCCCCCTTACATACTGTATTACCCTTTCAATATCCTCATCCACTTTCTATATCTCTACACCTTCTCGCTTCTGATAAGAACAACCCTGTCACTGACCTGTACACAGAAGCACACCGACTGTCCTACCTTCCTATTCACAACGAATTCTACTCCTGTTATACCATTTACTGCTGCTGTTGATATTACCCCATACTGATCTGACCAGAAATCTTTGTCTTCTTTCCACTTCACTTCACTGACCATCACTACATTTAGATTGAGCCTTTGCATTTTCCTTTTCTGATTTTCTAGTTTCCCTACCACGTTCAAGTTTCTGACATTCCACACCATGACTCGTAGAACGTTATCCTTTCGTTGATTATTCAATCTTTCTCTCATGGTAACCTCCCCCTTGGCAGTCCCCTTCCGGAGATCCGAATGGGGGACTATTCCAGAACCTTTTGCCAATGGAGAGATCATCATGACACTTCAATTACAGGCCACATGTCCTGTGGATACACGTTACGTGTCTTTAATGCAGTGGTTTCCATTGTCTTCTGCATCCTCATACTGTTGATCATTGCTGATTCTTCCGACTTCAGGAGCAGTTTCCCCCCGTAGGACAAGAGAGTGCCCTGAATCTTTGTCCGCTCCTCTGCCCTCTTTAACAAGGCCATTGGCGGAATGAGGGTGATTTCTTATGCCGGAAGTCTTCTGCCGCCAATGCTGATTATTAATAAAAATTTAAGCAGCGGATCCGAACCCGGGACCGAAGACGTTTTAATTATAAATCAAAGACGCTACCCCCTTTTTTTCTTTTGTAAGATACAATTTGATTCGGTTACTGAAAAAAAAGTTTGCTGCGAACACGACTCGAACATTTTTTTTTTTGTTTCAGAAAAACGTATATGAAGGAATATGGCGTTAATTTTAACGTGCCCACACCTTCCTTGCTCCGTCACTTCTACATCGTGTAACATTTAAATCCAAACAAAAGTGGCCACAAAAAAGGGGGGGATTTCAACGCATCCAACTCATTGTCGATGAAAAACAAGATAGAGCATATTAGAGAAAAGCTCACGATAACGTGGCATCCTGAGCCACGTCCAATGGGCTGTGACCATTTATTGGGAAAAGGCACGCGGATCTGCGTCATATCCGCTCACCATCATGTAGTGGACATAATGTCCAACAAGCCACATGATGGCATTGTTCTTCGATCGGGGATAGAAGACTGAATCGGGACGCACGAGGATCTCCCCCGAGATAGCCGCCGCCGACGTCCTGAGGATAAAAGCCAGTTGTCGGCGAAGACATCTCCAATGGCCATGACCGCAGGAGATCAACCGATGATATAATGTACCAGTTTCATGGCAACGATTGCAGCGATCCGTCACATTGAGCCCAATACGAAAAAGTCGCACGTTGGTAGGTACAATGTCATGAACAACTTGGTACCACGAGGACGCCACTTCCATCGAAAAAATCGGGAGGCTAACGTTAGACCAAACAATCTTCCAATTCGTTTCTGGCGACAGGGCTTCCACAGAGAGAATACTATGAGGAATTGTCCAGCGGCTTAACAGCATTTTTAGGAAGAGATTCGCTTGGGAAAGGATATTTACTCCTAAATAACTGACTTCAAGAAAAAATTCCGTAAAGTGCCGTAGTTTATAACTAATCCTACCAATATCTAATGGAGGTGTTAAACTCGCCGGCCGGATACAGTCATGAAGGCGAGCTGTAAGTGACTGGGGGCCGCGTAGACAAAACGGTGCGACGGATGAATAAGGCAAAAGTCGTAACCCGAATGTCAGGGAGGCCCAAAGCTCTCAGCCGACGGGGGCGCGCCATGACCCCATAACGCATGCGAAACATGGAGTTGCGCGAGATAAACCTGCCAGTTAAACATTGCAACCTGCAGTACATCATCGCAGGAAGTGGAAAGATCTGTGCAATAAAATATGCCTTACTTAACACATACGTTTCCATGGCGCGGACCTCATGAAGAAGTGAGAGGGAGCGACGCTCGTGTTCAATGATTACTCCCTGAATCTTATCCGTGACATACTTACAGTTTATCGTAGCCACTTTTAGCGGACAAATGTCAATAATAACACCGTGACCTTCAAAGCCCACGGAACTTCAACATCATCAAATCCTCGCAAACTGAGTAAGCGACATTTCTGTTCGTTAACCCCCGCTCCCACAAGACGGCAAAAGGCATCCAAAACTTCTTTCAGCAGTGGTACATCATGGGTACGGAGAAGAACCATAACGTCATCAGCATATGCACGAAGGGTAAACCTCTCTCCCAGCAGTGACCAGCCACTCAAACGAGCAGCTATAGTTCGCAATAAGGGTTCCAGAAACAGCACATAGAGCTACATAGATAATGGACTCCCTTGAAGGACGCTGTGACACACCGCGATGGGGAAAGTAAGACGGCTATTTACATCAATGGACGCCCGAATACCAGTAATTAGAGAGCTAAACGGCCGTCGTGCAGCATCGTTAAAACCGACAGTCGTCAATACTCGCGTAAAGAAGTCATGATTAACGTGGTCGAACGCTTGGTGAAAATCAATGGTGAAAATCAATGAAAAGCAAAGCGCTTGGCACGGGAATGGTGGAAGTAATCGAAATTAAATCACGACATTCAGCAACGGGAGTCAGGAGAGTACGACCCGGAAGACAACTTTGATGACTCGCGATGATGGTGGCCAACACTACCGATAGTAGGCTATTTACCGCTCGCGTCACTATTTTATAATCATAGCTGAAGAGGGTTATCGGGCGGACCTGATCCACACGCAAACGTCCCGGCTTTTTGGGGATCAGGACAATTTTAGCAGCCTTAAAGCTGCGGGGGAGAAGACTTCATTCACCATAGAAGTTATCGTATGTCCTAACAGGGGCCAAAATCGAATATAAAGTTTTTTGGAAAGGCCATCGAAGCCAGGAGATTCGTGGGAGGGAGAACGAGCCACAGTATCAAGTACACTCCTGGAAATGGAAAAAAGAACACATTGACACCGGTGTGTCAGACCCACCATACTTGCTCCGGACACTGTGAGAGGGCTGTACAAGCAATGATCACACGCACGGCACAGCGGACACACCAGGAACCGCGGTGTTGGCCGTCGAATGGCGCTAGCTGCGCAGCATTTGTGCACCGCCGCCGTCAGTGTCAGCCAGTTTGCCGTGGCATACGGAGCTCCATCGCAGTCTTTAACACTGGTAGCATGCCGCGACAGCGTGGACGTGAACCGTATGTGCAGTTGACGGACTTTGAGCGAGGGCGTATAGTGGGCATGCGGGAGGCCGGGTGGACGTACCGCCGAATTGCTCAACACGTGGGGCGTGAGGTCTCCACAGTACATCGATGTTGTCGCCAGTGGTCGGCGGAAGGTGCACGTGCCCGTCGACCTGGGACCGGACCGCAGCGACGCACGGATGCACGCCAAGACCGTAGGATCCTATGCAGTGCCGTAGGGGACCGCACCGCCACTTCCCAGCAAATTAGGGACACTGTTGCTCCTGGGGTATCGGCGAGGACCATTCGCAACCGTCTCCATGAAGCTGGGCTACGGTCCCGCACACCGTTAGGCCGTCTTCCGCTCACGCCCCAACATCGTGCAGCCCGCCTCCAGTGGTGTCGCGACAGGCGTGAATGGAGGGACGAATGGAGACGTGTCGTCTTCAGCGATGAGAGTCGCTTCTGCCTTGGTGCCAATGATGGTCGTATGCGTGTTTGGCGCCGTGCAGGTGAGCGCCACAATCAGGACTGCATACGACCGAGGCACACAGGGCCAACACCCGGCATCATGGTGTGGGGAGCGATCTCCTACACTGGCCGTACACCACTGGTGATCGTCGAGGGGACACTGAATAGTGCACGGTACATCCAAACCGTCATCGAACCCATCGTTCTACCATTCCTAGACCGGCAAGGGAACTTGCTGTTCCAACAGGACAATGCACGTCCGCATGTATCCCGTGCCACCCAACGTGCTCTAGAAGGTGTAAGTCAACTACCCTGGCCAGCAAGATCTCTGGATCTGTCCCCCATTGAGCATGTTTGGGACTGGATGAAGCGTCGTCTCACGCGGTCTGCACGTCCAGCACGAACGCTGGTCCAACTGAGGCGCCAGGTGGAAATGGCATGGCAAGCCGTTCCACAGGACTACATCCAGCATCTCTACGATCGTCTCCATGGGAGAATAGCAGCCTGCATTGCTGCGAAAGGTGGATATACACTGTACTAGTGCCGACATTGTGCATGCTCTGTTGCCTGTGTCTATGTGCCTGTGGTTCTGTCAGTGTGATCATGTGATGTATCTGACCCCAGGAATGTGTCAATAAAGTTTCCCCTTCCTGGGACAATGAATTCACGGTGTTCTTATTTCAATTTCCAGGAGTGTATATCATCGCGATGGAATATAGCGAAAAACTCTTCCTGCAGAGCTGGCGTAACAACACTATCAAGAAGGGATGTAAAATCAACAGACGGTGGACCGTCTGAATCCACTACAGTATAAAGTTCGGAAAAGTACTGGTAAAGTTCACATATGATATCAGATTGGACCACTCACGCCCATCTAGAGAACGAATGGTAGTAAAACACGTCCTTAGAGAACACTTGTGAAGCCGAAGAAGATGATAGAGAGAAATCAACTCATCCTGTACAATTGAACGAGGCTGCGAACGCAATCGGACACCATCCAGCTGCCTACGTTTAAGCTGTAGAAGTTTTACCTTCACACGGTGGACGTTGACGACTCTCAAAGGGGCATCACGAGCATTCTCGTAAAGAACGCGAAGGGCAGCATAAAAAAATTCCCTAGTTCGCCTTATTTCAGTCGCTTTTTTAGCGCTAAAATCTTGAGTGTATTTCGAATCCGGGGTTTAGCAAAGGTAAACCACCATTCTAGAAGTGAGGGATAACGCACCTGGGACTGGGTTGTCCGCCGCCATACGTCTGCGATGATGCCTTCCAGAGAGGGGCCGTGAGGTGTAGAGTATTTAGCTTCCATAAAGGGCGCGAAAGATGAACCCGCTGCGGGACGTGGTTAAAAGTCATTGAAACAGCACAGTGACCAGTGAAACTGGTAGGAATTACATCAACCGATAGAAGCTGACTACATATGGGGGCAGATAAATAAAAGCGGTCCAGTCGGCTACTTGAAGTAGCTGTAAGAAACGTAAATCGCACCAATGTGGGATATCTGCAAACCCAAGCATCTGGCAGAGGCAAAGGCGTCACCATACCATTAAGTTCATGACAATATGTATAACTGGGGGTCTGATCTACACGACATAAGACGCAGTTAAAATCGCCCCCCAACAAAACCTTGTGCGGGTTACGTCGGAGTAAAAAAACAACTTTTCCTTGTAAAAGCGCGCGCGATCGGATTAACTACCGGATCCAGAAGATGCGTAAAGAGAAATTGAGGTGACGTCTTAAAAACTACAGCCTATACCTCGACCATAATCTAGCGTTTCGAAGTCCGTCAGCGGGATTCCATCTCGATATAGCAAACAATGGGGGAAAGAAATACAGTAGAAGAAGAATGGGTATGAAATAGTGAAGGCAGCAGAGGATCAAGTAGGTAAAAAGACGACGAGTAATATAAATCCTTGGGTAACATGAGAGATATTGAATTTAATTTAAGGAGAATATACAAAAATGCAGTAAATGAAGCAGGTAAAAAGGAATACAAACGTCTCAAAAATGAAATCGACAGCAAGTGCAAAATGGCTAAGGAGGGATGGCTAGAGGATAAATGTAAGGATGTAGAGCCGTATATCACTAGGGGTAAGACAGATATTGCCTACAGGAAAATTGAAGAGACCTTTGGAGGAAAGAAAACCACTTGCATGAATATCAAGAGCTCAGATGGAAACCCAGTTCTTAGCAAAGAAGGGAAAGCAGAAAGGTGGAAAGAGTATACAGAGGGTCTATACAAGGGCGATGTTCTTGAGGACAATATTATGGAAAAGGAAGTGGATGTAGATGAAGATGAAATGGGAGATATGATACTGCGTGAAGAGTCTGACAGAGCTCTGAAAGACTTAAGTCAAAAAAAGGCCCCGAGAGTAGACAACATTCCTTTAGAAATACTGATAGCCTTGGGAGAGCCAGCCCTGACAAAACTCTACCATCTGGTGAGCAAGATGTATGAGACAGGTGAAATAGCCTCAGACTTCAAGAAGAATATAATAATTCCAATCCCAAAGAAAGCTAGTGTTGACAGATGTGAAAATTACCGAACTATCGGTTTAATAAGTCACTGCTGCAAAATACTAACACGAATTCTTTACAGACGAATGGAAAAACTGGTAGAAGTCGACCTCGGGGAAGATCAGTTGCGATTCCGTAGAAATATTGGAACTCGTGAGGCAATACTGACTCTACGAGTTATCTTAGAAAATAGATTAAGGAAAGGCAAACCTACGTTTCTAGCATTTGACAATGTTGACTGGAATACTCTCTTTCAAATTCTGAAGGTGGCAGGGCTAAAATACAGGGAGCAAAAGGGTATTTACAATTTGTACAAAAACCAGATGGCAGTCATAAGAGTCGAGGGGCATGAAAGGGAAGCAGTGGTTGCGAAGGGAGTGAGACAGGGCTGTAGACTGTCCCTGATGTTATTCAATCTGTATATTGAGCAAGCAGTAAAGGAAACAAAAGAAAAATTCGGAGTAGGAATCAAAATCCATGGAGAACAAATAAAAACTCTGAGGTTCGCCGATGACATTGTAATTCTGTCAGAGACAGCAAAGGACCTGGAAGAGCAGATGAACGGAATGGACAGTGTCTTGAAAGGAGGATATAAAATGAACATCAACAAAAGCAAAACAAGTATAACGGAATGTAGTCGAATTAAATCGGGTGATGCTGAGGGAATTAGATTAAGAAATGAGATTGTTAAAGTAGTAAATGAATTTTGCTATTTGGGGAGCAAAATAACTGATGATGGTCGAAGTAGAGAGGATATAAAATGTAGACTGGCAATAGCAAGGAAAGAATTTGTTAACATCGAATATAGATTTAATTGTCAGGAAGTCGTTTCTGATAGTATTTGTATGGAGTGTAGCCATGTATGGAAGTGAAACATGGACGGTAAATAGTTTAGACAAGAAGAGAATAGAAGCTTTCGAAGTGTGGTGGTACAGAATAATGCTGAAGACTGGATAGGTAGATCACATAACTAATGAGGAGGTATTGAATAAAATTGGGGAGAAGAGAAATTTGTGGCACAACTTGACTAGAAGAAGGGATCGCTTCGTAGGACACATTGTGAGGCATGAAGGGATCGCTAATTTAGTATTGGAGGGCAGCGTGGAGGGTAAAAATCGTAGAGGGAGACTAAGAGATGAATACACTAAACAGATTCAGAAGGATGTAGGTTGCGGTAGGTAATGGGAGATGAAGATGCTTGCACAGGATAGAGTAGGATGGAGAACTGCATCAAACCAGTCGCTGGACTGAAGACCACAACAACAACAACAACAATAGCAAAGCCATACCGGTAGAATTTTCAGCCGCGACATCTAGCATTTCGAAGTCCGTAAGCGGGGTTCCATCTCGATACAGCAAAGCCATATCGGTAGAATTTTCAGGCGCGACATTGAAAAAGAGAGGAGCTATTGTATTGAGGAGCTATTGTGAAGACCGGGAGGTATGGCTATCATCCCCTAGCGGGAAAGTCCGGAAAACTATCACCAAGGGTTGCCCCCAGGGCTCCGTGTTAGGTCCCCTTTTTTGGGACATCCACATGGAGCCTCTTCTGGAGAGCTTACAACAGAGCGAAGATGTGCTAGAGGTGATAGCCTACGCCGACGACCTCCTCCTGCTGGTTGGCGGCCGAAGTCGCGAGGACATAGAGCCAAAAATAGAGAGAGCAATAGACATACTGCAACTATGGTGCTGCAGGACCAAAATGACTATTTCACCAACCAAGTCGACTTACTTATTACTCAAAGGACAGTTAATAAGAAACCCGACTGTGAGAATTGACGGTATGCCTGTTCTTAGGAGACGAGAGACACGTTACTTAGGAATCATCATCGATGAATGGTGGAATTTTGCAAAGCACATAGAAACCGTGACCCAGAAAGCACTACAATCACTAAATAATCTGATTACCATAGGACACAAGAGATTCCACCTCCCGCCTCAATTAATTAAACTCTACCACAACAGTATACTGACATCAATAGTGGGTTACGGTTCGGGAGTCTGGGCTCACAGGCTCACGAGGGTGGTGCCTGCTATGACGGTGAGGAGAGTACAAAGGAACATGATATTAAGGTCCGTGGGAGCTTATAGAACATCTCCAGGAGGAGCCCTGTTAATGGGACTCTGTCCCCTAGATATAAAGATTAGGGAACAGGCTGCTTGGTACTGGGTAAAAAAGGGGGTTATCACCAAGGTAGAAGAAATTATGGGAGCACCAGTCAGGGACAAAGGGGAGATTAGGGAAAGAGGGGTAAACCTATGGCAGGAAATATGGGAGTCGGATGAAACTGGTAGAAGAACCTTTCAGTTCCTACCAGATATAAGGGACAGACCGAAAATGAAGTACTTCGAGCCAACTCGGGGATTGTTCCACTTTCTCACCGGTCATGGCCCCTATCCGACATATCTTTGTCGGTTTGGGAAAAAGGCTACGCCTGCGTGTGACTGTGGCGCACTGGAGGGTACTCCCGACCATGTGGTTTACGAGTGCCCCCTTTTCGATGATGTAGCCGGGACATTGAGACGACAACTACCTAGCACAAACACCTATGACCTTTTAAGACAGGAGGAGACATTTCACAGACTAAATACATTGGCAAACGAGGTATCACAAAAAGTATTGACAACTTTTTTGAGAGACCTTCATGCTTAAGTAAATAGACAACACTGAATGCGACCACCGCCCCAATCCCATACCGCCGGTTCGTGGACAGGTCGACTTTACAGTTGGAATCCGCCACGACCAGGACCAGGGGGACTGGGGCAAATCCTGATGAAGACAACGCACCGATAATGACATAGATTAGGAAGTAGACTTAGTTAATTAGAATAGAATAGTAAGTTAGGAACCTGCAGCGATAATTTAACCCTTGCCTGCCCTGTGCCAGGGGCTTGCTCATAGGGATTAGCTCTATGAGCAGGGCATCAAGTAGGTTTATATCATCAACTGGCACTATTGTAACGCTGCAGGCAGTTAGTATTAACCTATCGTAGTGACTAGAAACTATGCTAGCTAGTAAACTAAGAAGTAGTCTGCCTAGTAGAAATCGTAGAACTGTCTGTAGTTAAGAAAAATGGTTAGCTGCTATTGCAAATCTAGAAATATAGGACCCACTAATCATTAAGGTGGTGGGTCATTATTGTATAATTATTATGAAATGAAATAAAGATTTTTTTTTAAAAAAAAGAGTATCCAGGAAGACAAAACACATCCAATAATTCCTTCTGTAAACACACGATATGAGCTTGGGAATCGTAAATTAACTGGCGCAGCAAGCCGTAATTGGGAACATATCCTATTAACATTGAGGGTTAGAAATGTATATGCCTGCATCCGTTAGCATATGTAAGGTCAATGAAATACCACTAGTGAAAGTGCACTCGTCACGTCCTTCTCTCCCCAACGTCCGGAGGTGGTGGAAAAAAGGTATAATTCTAATCCTCCGCACCGGAAGCCGAGGAATCCCCGTTTTCTTTTCACGACGCGCCACTGCACGTGCAGGTTGAAAACGCTGTTTCACACCACTCCGTGAAAACATACACTTTAGATACGGAAGGGTTGGGGGCACGTCAAGCTCCGATCTGATAGATGAGCCATCGCCACTGCACTCATCGGAAATCGGGGAGCACAGCTCAGAACGACTAACAGCAACATCAGATACAGAAGAGACAGGTAATGCAGTGCCGGTGTCGGATGGCATCACCTGATCGTCAGGAAGAGAACCCGTAGAATCCTGTTGCCCCACCGTCTCAGCGTGGAGGAGGGGTGGTATTTCACTGGAACACTGTAAAGACTGGCCAGCAGGCAACGTCTCCGCGAGAACATCTGAACTCACGGGAACCATCGCGTCTACGGGTAAAGTGGGGGTCACAATTTCAACACACATTCCAACATCAACAGAAGCAGCTACATCATATCTGGTAATACTGGAATCACAATTAACATCAGTAGACAACTCATTACCGCCAACGCCGTATAGGAAGAACGAGACTGGAGTGGGGCGTCCTCGAAATCTGTACCGTCCTCAGTCCGCCGGCGTTTGACTTGCGCTGCAGGAGCCGTCGTCCCCTCATCGACAGAGGCCGCACTGGGACGAGCCGGTAACGGTGGAAATTCGCGACGAGTTTAAATGGCTCTGAGCACAATGTGATTTAACATTTGAGGTCATCAATCCCCATGATCTTAGAACTACTTAAACCCAACTAACCTAAGGGCATCACACACATCCATGCCCGAGGCAGGTTTCGAACCTGCGACCGTAGCGGTGGCTCGGTTCCAGACTGAAGTGCCTAGAACCGCTCGGCCGCGAGGAGTAGGGGCAATGTAGCCCCTATATCGCTTAAAGCTGGAGATTGACTGACAGCAGACTGCGATGATGCTATGGTTGCTAATGTTAAAGGAAGACATTTTTGATAAGACGACGCCAGAACAATAGTACGGCACGGACAATCGGACCGTAGATGACCGCTTTCGTTACGGAGAAAACAAGTTCCTTCTTGCCCTGCATAGGTAACATGGATCCGGTAACCACAAACAGTTAAGTGGGAAGGAATGTTCTTTTTAACGCACATATCCACAGTCCGGATACCATTATAACGCTGGAAGCGATGTTGTGCTGACCCACGTTCCCATCGGATATGCCGTATTACTCCAAAAGGAAGCAACGCTGTTTTAAGAAATGAATCGTCCACTTCAGGAGGAAGGTTATAAATTCCAACCGGAGTATAGTCGAGTGCCGCATTTTCAAGGAGGACTTGGCTAACGGAACCATCTTGATGTGTAAACAACACTTTAGAATCAACCCGAGAGAGAAGCCGTTCTACTTGAGCGGAATCATAAAACTTCACAAAGAATGCATAAAGTCAGAATCAACCTGATCAGGTGTAACACGGATAACATCAGCCAACCAATTGTCCATTTCTAAAGCGCCAGGTTGAACACGACGCGTACTCTTGTAAAAACTGAAACGAACAGTAGCTCGACGAGGAACAGACTTAGGAGACTCGAAAAACACCATGGCGCGGGAAGAAAACACCGCCGCCAAGAGAAAAAATACAACAAACTCCGCTACGCAACTACGATGTGACTCCGGCCGACACACCAAGACTAAAAAGTAGCTTCACCACAAGCGGCGCTGCGGCACAGGCGGAAGTTAACTACGACCTGCTCGCTCGACGCGCAAGGCTACACTACCCGTAGACCACGGGTACCGAGTTAGGGAGTATTGAAATACGTGCCATTAACGGCCGTTCCTTGTCACTATATTGACTTAGAAGCTTAAACTTTTCGCACCATCAAAGGATTGTAGACCTCAGTACGTTACATAAATTTCAACTCGATTCGTCTAGTTTTTTTTAGCCCTCTTGGCAACATAATTATTGTACTTGAGGTTTGCAACATGTCAGCTGCTTATATTATGTTTAAGGTATATAAACTTGATAGAAAATAATTTGTATATAACTTGAAACAATAATTCCAACGCATGTAGTCATCAATTAACCCAAAGATCTCCACAATCCTTTTACATTTAATCTGAAGTAATAATGTTATTTTGGTATGCATTCGTTTTACTTCGAGATAATGTTTCCGTTTTGCTAAATGTCTTTTGCACCTCGTACTTCCAGGCGCCATCTTTGTTTGTAAAGTACGACAGTTTACATATGATGTAGTACGACATAGAAGGGAGCCTTGACCGCAGGAGGTATTCAATTTTAGTTATTTTACTTTCACATTTAGATATGTGTACGTTCAGATTTTAGTCAAAAACCTCCCAAAAACCATGTTCTGAAATAGCATTTTTGTTTTTCCACTATACAGTACCACAGGTTACCCCAAAGTAGTAACTTAACACATGTCGTACTAACACTCGTCAATGCACCTGATGATGGAGGCTTAAATGTTCGAAACGCGCTGTGGGAACAAATAAACAGTGACTGGTAACAGTAAACTTGTTGTTTCATTCGACTCCCACTCGTTCCTGAGAAAAATGTGTGTTGACAGTCGAGAAGACAGACCAGACAGACAGACTGACTGACAACCAAGTGATCCTACACGGTCCAATCACGTTGATCAGATCACGCCTATGATCGACTCAGCGTGCTATAGCCACTCATGGACGGCAGATGGCAGCACTAGCAATGCAGGGTATAAGAGGCGTGTAGGGAAGACGTGGACATCATCGCAGTCGTTATCGTAATGGAGAATCGGAGCGATTTCTCTGACGTCCAAATGGGGATGGCCACCGGCTGTCGGGCGAAGGATAGAAGCAGTTCCGAAACGGTTAAGTCTGTGAACTGATCTTGTGACGCCGTCATCAACATATACAGTGTATGGCAAAATGGCACTATCCGAAACTGTGGTACGCCGCAGGCCACAGATGACAGGGGTGAACGACGGCTGTAGAGGTGTGTTCGAGGGAATAGACGTGCAACTGTTGATCTACTGACCACTCAGATGAAACAAGGGGCTACCAACTGCGTCCCCTCAACGGCCTTTCAGCGAACGTTGCCGAATATGGGCCTCCACAGCAGGCGCCTGGTTAATGCACCGATGCTGACTACTGTTCATCTAGGGTGAAGGTAAGAATTTGAACGCCAGTGCCATAACTGAAGACCATCGACTGGCGACAGGTGGCCTTTTCGGATGGACCACGTTTTATGCTCCATCGGACAGATAACTGTGGAGTTTCTGAAAGCAAAGGGTCTAGGCATTCTCTGCGTGACCTAGTTATTTTCGAAGCCACAGTGGATCAACACAAGTATGTATCTATCCTTGGAGACCACGTCCACCCCTACATGCAATGTGTTTTCCTTGGACACGATGGCATCTAACATCAGGGCAATGCAACTTGCCACACAGCTGACAATGTATGTGCGTGCCTCGAAGAGCACCAGGGTGAGTTTACCGCACACCCCTGGCTGCCAGACTCCCCGGATTTAAGGCCAATCGTGAATGTGTGGAACAACCTCGATAGGGCTGTTCGCGCCATGGATTCTTAGTCGAGACACCTAGGGCAACCACACAGAACATCTGAGTCAACATGGCTCTACGGTACCTTCCAGAACCTCACTCACCGTCTTCTGCACGTCTTGCAGAGGTGCACTCCGCAAAAGGTGATTATTCAGACCGTTGACAGGTGGTCACATTAATGTAACTGGACAGCACACAGGGTGTAAATTTTAAGTTGACAAACCACAATAATTCGAAAAATAAGCTTCACGCGAAAAAATGTGTAGAAACCAAAGTCGATTATTTTCGATGGGGACATTTGCTGGAGCTAAAATTAGCCAGCCACCCCAGCCCCCTGAGGGTGGGGCGGGAGCCAACTTTAAAATTTCAAATGGGAACCCCCATTTTTTTATTGGAGAATCAGATTCTACATAAAAAACTTCGTACATTTTGTCATAAACATATGTTTTGATTCTTGGTAGCTGGCGCTGTAATTCAAGAAAATCCATGTTCTCATTTTTGCGTGAAAAATGGTTGTTGTTGTTGTGGTCTTCAGTCCTGAGACTGGTTTGATGCAGCTCTCCATGCTACTCAATCCTGTGCAAGCTTCTTCATCTCCCAGTACCTACTGCAGCCTACAACCTTCTGAATCTGTATAGTGTATTCATCTCTTTGTCTACCTCTACGATTTTTACCCTCCACGCTGCCCACCAGTACCAAATTGGTGATCCCTTGATGCCTCAGAACATGTCCTACCAACCGATCCCTTCTTCTAGTCAAGTTGTGTCACAAACTCCTCTTCTCCCCAATTCTATTCAATACCTCCTCATCAGTTATGTGATCTACCCACCTAATCTTCAGCATTCATCTGTAGCACTACATTTCGAAAGCTTCTATTCTCGTCTTGTCTAAACTATTTATCGTCCATGTTTCACTTCCATACATGGCTACACTCCATAAAAATACTTTCGGAAACGACTTCCTGACACTTAAATCAATATTCGATGTTAACAAATTTCTCTTCTTCAGAAACGCTTTCCTTGCCATTGCCAGTCTACATTTTATATCCTCTCTACTTCGACCATCATCAGTTATTTTGCTCCCCAAATGGTTACGGATAAATAAAAAATACTTAAGTTAGTAAGTAGGATGTTTGGTTAGTTAGCTAGTCAAATGATTTGTTTGATAATTAAAAGGTGTGTGGCCTCCTGACCACGAAACAAACAGAACTTATGCGAATCTGCGGAAAAAATTAATTTTTGGGTCAAAATTTGAGAATAATTCCTCTCTCTCGAACCCCACTCTATGGGGAGAGAGGGAGAGTTTTAGTTTTAGCGAATCAAAATTTACGAAGTAAATAAGAATTTTTTATCTATACATAGCCATTTTCCAAGCAGAAATGGAACATGAATTTTCTTGAATTACAGTTCCAACTACCAAGAATCAAAACAAATGTTTGAGACAAGATGTACGTAGTTTTTTATTTAGAATTTGATTTTGCAATAAAATGGGGGTTCACATTTGAAATTTTAAAGTTGCCTCGCCCCCAACCCCAGGGGTCTGGGGTGGCGGGCTAATTTTAGCACCAGCAGATGTCCCTTTCGAAAATAATCGACTTTGGATTCTACACATTTTTTCGTGTGAAGCTTATTTTTCGAGTTATTCTGGTTTGTCAAATTAAAATTTACACCCTGTATAAGACTTTCGTTTTTACCGATTGAGGTTTGGAACTTTAGAACAAAATATTAAGGACCAGCAGGAACGACATTAATGTTGAACTTTGCACCAAAATTGGGGGCCAACTAATGCGTGATGAACGAACCAAGGAGAATACAACAGGCAGAATTGCAAGTGGAAAGGGACCATTCCACTCCTACCAAACAAAGTCCTTAATTTGAGGATGACAGCTCTGAGATTGCACGTCTGAAAAACAGCGACGTGTGGAAGCGGACCGTAGATTGTGGGGAAACCAAGTGAGAAGAGATTCGAACCATACGAGATGTCGTGTTAGAGAAGGATGCTGAGAGCCAAGTAGAGTGATAAGAAATAAAGTGGTTCTCCGCTGAATCAGCGAGGAAAGGAATGTTTGGAAAGCGGCGACTAGGAGAAAGCTCATGATTATAGGACACTTGCAAGACATCGGGGAATAATTTGTGTCGTTCTAGAGGGAGACATGAACGACCAACATGGTAAACGAAGACAGAGACTGGAATATATGCAACAAATAATTAAGATGATCAAGTTGTCACAGGCGATAAAGTCGTGGTGGGCCACTAAAACAGGCAACTGATGGAAAAAAAGGAAAATGCTAGGGCGTCGCCGTAATGGAATGTCGGTAGAATAGCTATACTCTCTTCATCATAAGAATAAAACTGAAGTAAACATCACGTCATGTAGTCTTCTGCGTTTGCTTGAATCTCATTGGGTATCGTTTCTCGTGGAGCGGAAGCCAAGCTAATTCCAGGACAGTCAAGCAAGATCGTAAGGATACGTTTTATGCTCTGTTAAGCCGAGTCCACACTTGCGCGCCACGAACCCCGAGCGGTGCGCGAACCGCACGCGCGCCGCCCGCCTTTCGTTCGTTGGAATTGTGGGTTGCAACGAACCTCCAGCGATCCACAGGAAACCCACGAACATATAAGTATTCAGTTTGCAGCCAAACTGTAAACATGTCTACGAGACGGGAAAATCTCGGGATTACGGTGATGAGTGGTGCGGCATTATTAATGGCAAGTTTGTCGAAAAACAAACCGAAACGTCGACGTTGGTGGCACACTGAACTTCATAAAAAAAGAAATAATACAGAACTTATGATGGATTTGAAGTCACAACAAATAAGTGGTCAATATAAAAATTTCTGTCGAATGTCAACTTCTGACTTTGAAAATCTGCTGCAGAAGATTGGACCGCATATTTCGAAAGAGGACACTAATTTCCGCAAGGCAATTTCCGCTCAAGACAGGTGAGCATTAATATTTGTTGTACATAATTTGTTTACTTTTTGTTTATAATTCTCTGTATATTTGTCGTAAGATCCTGACCAAATAAGCAGTGGTGGGCGTGGATATAAAAAAACTGACTGATTTATATATATAATTAGTAATATTGATTTTATTTGCCTTCATTTCATGAAAAAGATATATATATATATATATATATATATATATATATATATATATATATATGATTAATTCTTCCAGGTTAAGAATAACACTTCCATTTATTGCCATGAGAGATTCATTTACTAGCCTGCAGTACACTTTCATGATTTCTGAGCAATCTATTGCACTAATAGTACCACAAGTCTGTGCAGCACTCGTCCATGTGTTACAAGGATACATCAAGGTAACATATTAACACCGCTGTATAACTCTTTTAATTTTGAAAGTTATTTTATTTTTTAAATGTCTTTATAAGTACAAAATTAAATGCATTTTACACAAAATCATCAAAATCCATTAAACTAAAGTTATGTTAGACAAAATCCAAACACTGTTCTGAAGTTATTGACGCAGCAGGAGATGGCTGAGAAGAGATAGTTGTCAAGGAATCAGATGGCGATTGTACGGGAGCAGGTACTGGTTGCAAAATGTGAAAAAGCGTATCGTTGAGAATGTGTGGGGTGATACACCTTTCTGGAGAGATTTGCCAGTTGTTGGAATGCTGAGCATTTGGAGCAGCCCAAACAAATACCGTTTACCGGCTTTCACAAGTACGTCAAACACGGCATGCCGTATCGATTTCTGCGTTTCAGATGAATATTTCTTTAGTTTTGCAGCGACGTACGTAAAAAAGCAATCGATTTCGTCGGACGTATTACACGGCTCTTTCTCCAATTTCTCTGCAGCAATTTGTAAAATGTCGAACGCACTCGCCACCATTGAGTCGTTAGCATGAGTTCACTTACGCTTAACAGGTCTGGCAGTAGATGTTGACCCTGTTGGCTCTTGTTGGCTGTCTTTAGAAATGTTGAGTTCTGACTCGATGTCATCTTCAATTCTAATAATCTCATCCGTCTCCTGTGAATTACGAGGGTTGCCCAGTAAATAATGCCCCATATTTTTTTTCTCCAGAAGTATTTATTCCACAACAGTCAAATTTACATATGTGAAAGACTGATGTTTTGTCTACTTGCTTTATTTTTCCACATAATCTCCTTCAAGTTCGACGGCCTTTTTCCAGCGAGACACAAGAGCGTGTATTCCCTGCCGGTAAAAATCTGTACTCTGCCTACGGAGCCAGGTTGTCACTTCGTGAATCACTTCTTCGTCATCGGCAAAACGTCTTCCACGAATGAAATTCTTCATTGGCCCAAACAAGTGAAAGTCTGAAGGAGCCAAATCGGGGCTGTAGGGTGGATGGGGTAACACTATCCAACCCAGTTTCGCGATGTGTTCACAAGTCCTCAAACTTGTGTGAGGATGAGCGTTATCATGCTGAATCAAAACATCCTGTGGGTTAACATGACGCCCAAGGCGCCGGAAGCGCTGCTTAAGTTTGTCTAATGTTTTGACATAAGCCTCTGAATTAATGGTACTGCCTTTTGGCATCACATCAATGAGAATTACGCCCTCGCAATCCCAAAACACAGTCATCATGACTTTTCCGGCTGAAGGAACTGTTTTGAATTTTTTCTTCTGTGGAGAATAAGCATCACGCCATTACATCGATTGTCTTTTTGTTTCGGGCTCAAAATGATGCACCCAAGTTTCATCACCTGTCACAATCCGTGATAAAAAGGCCTCCCCGTCAACGTGAAAGCGTCGCAACAAATCGAAAGAAATGTCTTTTCTTTGGGATTTGTGATCGACAGTAAGACACCGAGGAACCCATCTTGCACACACTTTTGAGTATCCAAGCTGATTGATAATCACATCCACACTTCCTTTGCTTACTGACAACTCCAGTGCCAATTGTCGAGTCGTAATGCGTCGATCCCGTCGAATGAGAACATCAGCCCGCTGCAACATGTCAGGCGTGACAGCCGTGGGAGGCCTTCCCGACCGCGGCAAATCTCGGAGCTCCGCAGCACCGCCCTCTGATGCTTTCACCCTCTGTGCCCAGCGACCAACAGTACTCCTATCGACTGCAGATGTTCCGTAGACTTTGCACAAGCGTTTATGAATATTGCCCACGGTTTCTTCCTCTGCTACGAGAAATTCAATCACTGCACGTTGTTTATGACGGATGTCACCTGCAGACGCCATTTTAGAACATTCCTACATCACCGCTCTCTGTCGGAGGAAATTGAAACTTTGCGTACACACGCGGGAAACTTCAAATAACTCGCACCTAAAGTGTCACATTTCTAATATTTTTTATTTCGGAGAAAAAAAATATGGGGCATTATTTACTGGGCAACCCTCGTACAAGTAATAATCAATAATAACCCATATTAATTATGTGTTACTGGTATTATGTGACTAACATAAAAATAGGAGCCTATTAAAAACATTAAGTCGTGTCGTTCGCCTCAGACCAATAACGTAGTAGTTTTCGAGTCAATTATTAGTCCTGTTTTACAAATATAATATATAATCTCAACCCCCCCCCCCCCCCCCCCCCCCGATGGTTAAAGTAAGTTTAAGTATGATTCCTGTTTCAGTTACCTGCGACACCTGCAGCTTGGAAGGAAGTAAGCAATATATTTGAAACACGTTGGAACCTGTCTCACTGTGTTGGTGCTCTGGACGGGAAACGTTGTTTAGCAATCTCCAATGAACTCGGGTACAGAGTACTTCGATTATAAATCCAGCTTCAGTATTGTGCTTTTTGCATTAGTGGACGGGATTTCTAACTTTATGTTTGCTGACGTGGGATGACAAGGAAGAACTTCGGATGGAGGAATTTTTCAAGGGAGCAAGCGACGTAGTATGATGACTGGGAGCACATTGGGACTTCCGGTAGCGGAACTACTGCCAGGGCGTTCTATGCAAATACCTTATTTCTTTGCAGGTGATAGTGCATTTGCTCTAAGTGAAAACCTCATGAAGCCACTCTGGAGACTTTGCCAAGGGAACTCCTCACAGAATTTTTAATTATCGCTTGAGTAGGGCCCAACGGATAGTCGAGAGCACCTTCGGTATATCAAGCACAGTGTTTCGGGTTCTACGAAAACCGATGCTTTTGACACCTGAAAAAACCGAGGTGATAGTGAGGGCAGTAATTTTATTACACAACTATCTAACTACCCATTCGCCAAATTTGTACACTCCTGCTAGCATTGACCATGAAGAGAATTGAGTTTTAATTGAAGGGTCATGGAGGGATCAGGGAGAAGATAATATGACGTCTTTGTTACCACTGAGACATGTCCCCCGACGATCCACAAATTACTGTCAAAAAATTAGGGATGAAATGGCAGATAATTGTATGAAATAAGGATTCCTGCAATGGCAACACTAATATGCTTGAGTATATCAACATTTTCTTACCGTCGTAAGTCCTTTTCTTGGTACGTCTCTGTCCTCCAGAAACTTGAAAGTTTTATAAGCAAACCATCTGCTTACGTAAATGTTCCTGAAACAATAAAATATAGAATGCAATAAAACCCTGTTTAAAAAAAATGCAGAACTGTATAGTACTTATGATCATTATTATAAAAGTTAGTATGATGAATGTAAATAAATCACTTAGAAATGAAAATAAGGCTTATTATTTGATGATACGATTCATTTTCTTAATATATTTTTTTCCGATTACAAAGTTCTTCGCCGGCTGGGGTGGCCGAGCGGTTCTAGGCGCTACAGTCTGGAAAGGCGCGACCGTTACGTTCGCAGGTTCGAATCCTGCCTTGGGCATGGGTGTGTGTGAAGTCCTTAGGTTAGTTAGGTTTAAGTAGTTCTAAGTTCTAGGGGACTGATGACCTCAGAAGTTAAGTCCCATAGTGCTCAGAACCATTTGAACCATTTGAACAAAATTCTTCGAATAATAATAAATGACAGTTGTGATAGGCCACATCGCTAAACTTGTCAACTAATTTAATTATCACAATTAAGAGATTTAGATACATAATATCTTATTTGATTCACAACTTACCTTTTCCTGTTCCAATGCTGTTTTTCAATTTTCCCTTCTCTTGTCGGTATGACGACAGCAAAGATATTATTTTTTTCTGCACTCGTCCGCAGATACATCCATCTCCGCAGATATTTCTCGCTAAGCATCTGCTTTCATGTGTTTCCTGTAATGATCCTTATGCTGAGGAACACAAAGAATGGATTGTTTTCTATATTCATCAATTAGTTTAATTAAAGTCACTTCCGACCACTTCATATTTAACCGCTGGAAAATCAATCACAAAATCCTTTTTATTGAAGCCTGACAATAATCTAAAGATATTAATTAAAATGTAATATTTTAGTTCAACTTAAAAATCCCTCTTTTCTCATTAATATCTTGCAAAACAATATTCAAATACGCGCTAAAAACGACAAACCTTTCGCGCTCCCGCCCAAATCTGAACTGCGAGCATTCAAAGTGTCCGTTGGAAAAACTCCAAATATGACGAATTCTATGCGCACGAGCGGCGCTCGAGCCGCGCAGCGCGCTAGTGTGGACGCACCTTTACACGACCATAGACTAAGCGATAACGCGGGACAAAAGCTTTACCGGCGCATTTAACTGGGGACAGCACTGGCCAGCCAGCTGGTCCAACTAACCTGTAATGATGCGGGCAGTTGCAGTTCAGATGTAAGAAGAGACGAACAGAGAAGCAATACAGCTTCGAATGTCATTTAATTTTTAAAGAGAATGAAATAATATTCGGCAGAACTCCATCAGTACCACGTACCCCTTAGGTGACCACACAGAAAGCATAAACTGCTCTCCTAACATAGTCTTCTAATTATAAAGAAGAGTGATGAAAATTCCTAAATTAAACACAGGGTAATTTTTTTTTTTGAGCGAGCAATGTGTGATGCCCGTTCTCCGTCAGATCACCGAAGTTAACCGCTGTCGGGCATGGCCGGCACTTGGATGGGTGACCATTCGGGCCGCCATGTGCTGTTGCCATTTTTCGGGGTGCACTCAGCCTCGTGATGCTAATTGAGGAGCTACTCGACCGAATAGTAGCGGCTCCGGTCAAAGAAAACCGTCGTAACGACCGGGAGAGCGGTGTGCTGACCACACGCCCCTCCTATCCGCATCCTCAGCTGAGGATGACACGGCGGTCGGATGGTCCCGATGGGCCACTTGTGGCCTGATGACGGAGTGCTTTATGTGTGATGCAAAAGCATACTGCAGGGAATTCGCTGTATTGTTGAATACTGAATGCACTGAAGGTATTAATTACAGTCAGTCGCCTGGTAATTTCTTGGCTCCTTCCTTATCCCAGTCGGAGCAATACATTTCTGTTTGGAAGTGTCACGTGCTACGTTGATAACGAGCCTATCAACAACAGAATCCAGGAAGCCAGCCAGGCGCCGCATTTTCTCCTCTTCTTTTATGATGAGCCGTTCTATATCCCGCCAGAGTTCGGCAGCGATATGCGAAAAACCTGTGGTGCTTTAGTTCCAGTACGTCTGGCAGCTTGGAGTCTTTTTATGTCACGCGGCAAATCCCTTAACTTGGATCCAGATCACTTCAAATGTGTGTGAATTCCTAAGGGACCAAACTGCTGAGGCCATCGGTCCCTAGACTTACACACTACTTAAACTAACTTATACTAAGAACAACACACACACACTCATGCCCGAGGGAGGACTCGAACCTCTGCCGAGAGGGGCCACGCAATTCGTGACATGGCGCCTCAAACTGCGCGGCCACTCCGCGCTTCCAGATCAGTTCTATTGGGTTCATCTTGTAATAGTTCAGTGGCAAATGTAAAAATGCAGCGTCTGTATGGTGCGCTCGATGCTGTGAAGATGATTGTTTTTCATGTTTCTACGACACTGGTAACTATGGTTCGTGTGAGACTTCATCTGTGGTATGAAACAGTGGACATAATTCAAATAAAAAGTATTTGGTTTTTAATTTTTATTCTAAAAACTGAATTGTTATGTTTTGTTAGTTTAAGGAATTTTTATTAAGGGGAGTTGGAATGCCCCATCCCGACAATGTTAAATGTAGTGACTTGGCTTCCCTGTATTGACATGAAACTTTTACAGGCCATTAAACTGTATCTTCTGAGTCTAATGAACTGCAATAATTGCATTTCAGCCGCTGCTTTCGGAAATACAATTTTTTAATTACACAGTTAAACTTTTGTGTACTTTTTTGTACATTATCGTAAATAATTTTAATTATATATATCATTACGTTCTTCTTTTAGTTCAGTAGACTCAGGATATGTATGTTATTACTCCCAGAAAATTTGAATACTCTACTCGAAGTGGTTTCTGAGATTTAGGGAATAATGCAACAGAAAATGTAAATTTTCAGGAATGGCTTCTAAAGTTTCAAAAGACTGTAACTCACTTAATATATAATTAATTTTTTAATTTTAGTCACTCAGAAGCACCCTGCACCATACTATATATCCTCCTCTTGATCTTTTTCCAAGTTTTTTCTTCTTTGTGGATGCTTAGTGTCCAACTGTGCTGCATACTCTGCTTTATCAATGCAAACCTTGTCCATCCGTTCAAGTTCTCTGATGCAGTTTGCTTTGGTATTAATTCCCATATGATGTAACACTTTCACCCTACCAATGTTGCCATCATTAAAAGCAATAACAGCATCACTGATCCCCCACATTAGTGTCTTCATTCCAACAAAAACATTTTTTGCTAAGCGAGTCCATATACAATTATTGAATAACTCATTGGGATTTTGAGTCTAACCATGCAAGTACTTCTTCAGTAATTCAGGAATTGCTAGGACTCTGTAAATAGGTTTTATGATATGCATGACTGCTGCTGGGATGGAATGTTTATGGCTGTATGAAGTGTTTGAGAACTGGGCATTGCGGTAACTGCACCATGAGTCAGGTCCAGGAGGGCAAACGTGGTGTATTGGTTTTTCATCAGTTGACAGCCTGTGGAAGAAGGTAGCCCATACTGCCTGCTTCATTTTCAACAAATCCTCAGTACTATTTTTAACGGCCATCACATAATACTGCTGTAGTTCATCAATAATTTTGTCTGGTAGCCTGCCTCTTGTGGTTTCACCATCAGAAAGTTTCTTGTCTCTCAAACTTTGTTTCATCTTCCTCAGCTTGGTGCCCATCCTCTTCTGGACATGACCAATACAAACACGCAATTTAACCTTTATAACACAGCAGTCCAAGGCTTACTATATAAAAAATTACAGATTTTATTAGATATTGAAGTAATGGACGTAAAAATTTTGAGATTTTCAACTGGTGTCATTTAAAAAAATAAAATACCTCCCATGTGAGTTTATAAGTGATATGGATTCCGCTATACATACGAGATTCAACTATATTAAATATAGTCCCTTGGAAAACTTCAAAGCCGTTTTTTTCTGTAGATTTATGAAAACATTTTAAGAACAACTTATTTCTCGGCACTTTTTTAAGCGTATTCCACAACCGTGTTTCACTACGGAGCAGGAAGCAGCCTGTCATTTTCATTCTGCGTATTAACAGCGCGACAATCAGAGTGCAACAGTTCAGGGACTGTGACTGTGGGCGATTTTTGAAGGAAAAACTACACAGCTAAAGCGTGATTGAGGAAATAGTTGATGGCTGTTAATAATTAGAATATTTTAAAGTTTCGTTTATCGTAACTCAGTAATGAGCTATCTAATACTTAAGTAGGACCTACTTGCAGGAGCGTAACAATACGTGTGCTACGGCTTCTGACCAATAATGGCGTTTGTGTTTGTTTACATCAGGTTTATTCTTATGATGAACAGAGTATAGTTGATTTTAGACGAAGCTCATAATACATGGAGAACACACGGAGGGGTTCGTATATCCAGCAGAGGATGATGAATGTCTGATCCAGCCATCGTTTTTGTTTGAGAATCCAGAGTTTTCATTGCCGTCTGCTAGCGGTGGGAGCATCTCATGCCAGAATCGTATGCTGTAGGTGGTGGAAAACTGGGCAGGCTAGGCTGTACGGTTCTTATTCAAATGGCCCGCTGGTTCCACGACGCCTTCGCAGATGGCAGCACCAACGGCCCGCGTGTCCGCCCCATTTGTCTTCCAACGCTGCCTTTCGCAGTTTCGTCTGAACGGTTACGTATGTGAAAAGCTCGGCAAACGACAAATTTTTCTGTTGCAAGTCGTTTTAAACTTCCATCTCACCATCGTTCATCGCGCGCATAGAGAACCAACTTCTGGATATTTTGTTCTTTTTCCCAGAAATATATCTCTTCGCCCCATCCGATGGAACTGCTGCACTTTACTCCCGTACCTAGTGAAACTTTTTATTCCGTCAGATTCAAGTTTTCACATCTGTCACTACAGCACGCTTATTACTTCACGTTTCCGCATGAAAAAGCCTTCCGCGTACTTTTCCGTCTACAGAAAACAAGAGGGGACATGCGCATGCTCGTTTCTGGTCATTACGATGACATGCTCTCTAAATTTCTGACTCTGTAGAATCCTGGAAAACATGGCAACTGAAGTCGTGATGTTCAGTCATAATAATGGTTACATACGGCTCTCCAAGTTACTCTATCCTGCACAACCTCTTCTCCCATTCGTGACGACTATACTCCCCAAATCTGGACAGCCTCTCATCACCAAGCAGTCGTGTGCTCAATGTATTAAAAAACTAAAAACCCGCCTCGATTGCTAAAAAAGCACCTGGTGTTAACCCAGGTTTCGGCGTAGATAACTATACCTTCTTCAGAACAACAATAAAACCCACAAGCGCCTAAGAAGACCTTTGTCAATGATTAAAAGAACACCATAGCTATATATTTATAAACGAAAAAGAAAATAAATGTATAGTTAAGATGTTCTTTTAATCATTGACAGAGGTCTTTTTAGGCACTTGTGGGTTTTATTGTTGTTCTGAAGAAGGTGTAGTTATCTACGCTGAAACCTGGGTTAACACTAGGTGCTTTTTTCGCAGTCGAGGCGGGTTTTTAATATATTAACCAACAATTGCTGACGCGCTGCGATGTTGAAGGTTCTTAGTTTCCTCAGTGCCTTCAATAAAACCATATCGTCAGGTTAGATACGTTAAATCATGACATTAAACTTGCGACATAGATGGGACCGAACATTCCTAGTCTATGAATAAATGGTGCCTTAGGATTTGTCATATCAACGGATCCTTTCTTTTAGTCAAATTGTGCCACAAATATATTTTCTCCCCATTTAGATTCATTGGGCCTTCATTAGTTGGTGATCTTCTGCAGTGTTTGTTGAACGTTTAAAAAGCTCCACATTAATCTTCCATATGAGGCTGAACAAGCGACAAACTTTCTTCAGAAAATACTTCGTAATCTGAATTTATACTAGTTGTTGGCATATTTATCTTTTTCAGAAACAGTTTTCTCGCTGTTGCGTATCTATATTTTATACCTCTTCTGCATCGCCCATCGTTAGTTATTCTGCAATAGGAATAGCAAAACTAGTCTACCATTTATAGTGTTTCATTTCCTTATCTGAATCTCCTAGCATCACCTGATTTAATTCGATTATACTCCATTCGACTCCACTTTTGCTGATGTTCATCATATAACCTTTTTAAAAGACACGATCAATTTCGTTGAACTGATGTTCGAAGTCCTTCACCATCTCGGAAACAATTACTATGTCATCTGCAAATCTTAAGACTTTTATGTCTTCAGCCTAAGCTTTAATACTATTTGCAGTATTGTCCTTCGTTTCTGTGAGGAACTGTTCAAGGTGCATACAGAATAATACTGGAGACAGACTACAACCCCATTTCACTCTCTGTAAAAGCCGCCAAACGTGTTTTGCCCCCACCCCCATATTTTATCCCTGCTACCTTCAGAATGTCAAAGAGAGTATTCCAGTCAACAATGTCAAATGCTTTCTCAAAGTCTACGCCGGCCGGAGTGGCCGAGCGGTTCTAGGCGCTACAGTCTGGAACCGCGCGATCACTACGGTCGCAGGTTCGAATCCTGCCTCGGGCATGGATGTTTGTGATGTCCTTAGGTTAGTTAGGTTTAAGTAGTTCTAAGTTCTAGGGGACTGATGACCTCATAAGTTAAGTCCCATAGAGCTCAGAGCCATTTGAACCATTCTAAGTCTACAAATACTATTAACGTAGGTTTATGTTGCCTTAACCTATCTCGTATCTTACTGCTTCCTCAGTGTACATACTGAACAACATAGGGGTTAGGCTACAATCTTGTCTCACCCACTTCTCAACCACTGCTTCCCTTCCATGGCCCTCGACTCTTAGAATTGCCGAATGGTTTGTGTACAAGTTCTGAATAACCTTCCGAGTCTGTATTTTACCCTGCTACCTTCAAAATTTCAAAGGGTGTTCTCCAGTCAACATTGGCAATAGATTTCTCTAAGACTACAGATGCTGTAAAGGTAGGTTTACCTTTCTCCCACCTATCTTCTTTGATAAGTCGTATGGTCAGTATTAGCTCGCGTTTTTCCCTCAGTTCTCCGGAACCAAACTGATCTTCCCCGTGGACGGCCTCTGTTTGATTTTCCATTCTTCAGTAAATAATTCGTGTCAAAAATTTTGCACCCGTAAGTTATTAAATTGATGATTCTGAAATATTCACACCTGTCTGAGAAATGTAGCAACATGCGAGACTTACCTTAGAAGATAGGTTAAAGAAAGACAGACCTAAGTTTGCCTTTTTTAAGCTGTCTTCTTAGATAAGCATTTTTAGATTTAGAGAAAGCTTCTGACAAAGTCGACTGGGGTATACTCTCTGGAATTGCGACGGCAGCAAAATAAAGAACAGGGAGCGAAAGTGGACAGATTCGTCATTAGAGAGTGTCCGCTATCTTTAGTTACGCAAAACTGTCCAACGTCAGTCTACAGATCGCTATTTATTTTGAACATAAAGAGCGGTCTGCGAACTGGACAGTTTTGTAGGGAGCGGAAGATTATTCACTACTTGTACAGAAACGAGACTGCAGCTATGAGAGTTGAAAGACACGAAAAGAAAGCTGTGTTTGAGAAAGGAATGAGACAGGGTTGTAACCTATCGCCTCTGCTTTTTAACCTCTACAGTGAGCAAGCTGTGTAGCAAACCAGGAAGAAATCCGGGAAATGGATTAAAGTCAAGGGTGGAGAAATGAGAACTTTGAGGTTTGTCGATGCTGAGGGATTAGATTAAGGCCGAAATAGAGAGAAAATAAAATGCAGACTTGCTATAGCAAGAAAAATGTCTCTGGAAAGAGGAATTCGTTAATATCGAATTAAAATGTAAGCATAAGAAATTGTCTGGATTGTGGCCTTCCAGATATGAAACCTTTGACATGTATTGCTACAGAGAAGTGCTGAAGATTAGATGGTTAGATGAAACAACTGACGAGGAGGTACTGATGTAGGTTTTGCCAGTTGTGCATGTATCAAGAGTTTTGCGCAGGATGAACTATCGTGGAGAGATGTATCAAACCGAACTTCGGACCGAGGATCCAAACAACAGTGGTACGCCTTCCGCACAACATTCCCTGTCTGATGCTTCCAATTTAAGTTGTTTGTAATGGTAAACTCAGGTAGCCGTGAGGCATCATTCAGTCTTCAGGTACTGATTAACGATGTCGTAATGTTTATTTCAATGTTTATGCTTGTTTAATCGATTAAGCTTTTGACACTGTTCAACATAACGGGGTGAACTTGAACTGGGTGGTTGTGTCATCGTTTGACTGGAAATCTGTACTGGAACCAAAGTGCTGGTGTCCGTGTCAATGGTCAGTTGTCAGAAGTAGTATCGATTATGAAAGTAGTTCATCAGGGCTGCTTTCTCTTTCAGTTTCTTTTCAACACCCGTTCTGAAAAGATTTTCCCAGATGGTCTTGATGGAAAGCATCGAGGAATGATGGTTTCAGGAGTTATCATCCATAACAGAGAGGTTGGAACATCAGTAAGAAGTACTAAACACTGTTACTGAACACAGCAGTGCCGTGGGCTTACGTTTAAAAGTCAAAGTAGATCGTTGTCAGCAGAAACCGAGATGAAATGCAGGTCGCCCTGGCACTCGGTAATGGTAAGGTGAGAAGGGTTTCATCATATAAATATTTGGGATATTAAACCAATGATAACTGGGACTTCTCTCAAGAAATCACTGCAGAATTGAACGGGCCACTAGTTCTAACAGTGACGTAAGTATTACACTTCGGAACTCGACGCTTCGAAGCTATGTAGTGAGTATCTTATTCAATAGAGTTGAATCGTGGACACTTATCACGGTATCAGGAGAGAAATTGGAGGCATTGGAAATGTAATATGTTAGGGATACCATGGAAAGATAGTCACAGATATGGCAATACTACGGCGTATGAACAAAGATTTGGAAATCATCAATAGTATCAAGAGTAGAAAACACCAATACTTTGGCCATATAATGAGCAATAACAAATACAACCTGCTGCAACTAATACCTTAAGGAAAGGCTGATGGCTGACGCGATCCGTGACGTTTGGATTGAGCACAGAATCGGTGTTCACAAAAGAGATGGACAAACAGTGGATCATGCTACTGATCACCAAAGTTCTACATCTACATCTACATCCATACTCCACAAGCCACCTGACGGTGTGTGGCGGAGGGTACCCTGAGTACCTATATCGGTTCTCCCTTCTATTCCAGTCTCGTATTGTTCGTGGAAAGAAGGATTGTCGGTATGCTTCTGTGTGGGCTCTAATCTCTCTGATTTTATCCTCATGGTCTCTTCGCGAGATATACGTAGGAGGGAGCAATATACTGCTTGACTCTTCGGTGAAGGTATGTTCTCGAAACTTTAACAAAAGCCCGTACCGAGCTACTGAGCGTCTCTCCTGCAGAGTCTTCCACTGGAGTTTATCTATCATCTCCGTAACGCTTTCGCGATTACTAAATGATCCTGTAACGAAGCGCGCTGCTCTCCGTTGGATCTTCTCTATCTCTTCTATCAACCCTATCTGGTACGGATCCCACACTGCTGAGCAGTATTCAAGCAGCGGGCGAACAAGCGTACTGTAACCTACTTCCTTTGTTTTCGGATTGCATTTCCTTAGGATTCTTCCAATGAATCTCAGTGTGGCATCTGCTTTACCGACGATCAACTTTATATGATCATTCCATTTTAATTCACTCCTAACGCGTACTCCCAGATAATTTATGGAATTAACTGCTTCCAGTTGCTGACCTACTATTTTGTAGCTAAATGATAAGGGATCTATCTTTCTATGCATTCGCAGCACATTACACTTGTCTACACTGAGATTCAACTGCCATTCCCTGCACCATGCGTCAATTCGCTGCAGATCCTCCTGCATTTCAGTACAATTTTCCATTGTTACAACCTCTCGATACACCACAGCATCATCTGCAAAAAACCTCAGTGAACTTCCGGTGTCATCCACAAGGTCATTTATGTATATTGTGAATAGCAACGGTCCTATGACACTCCCCTGCGGCACACCTGAAATCACTCTTACTTCAGAAGACTTCTCTCCATTGAGAATTACATGCTGCGTTCTGTTATCTAGGAACTCTTCAATCCAAACACACAATTGGTCTGATAGACCATATGCTCTTACTTTGTTCATTAAACGACTGTGGGGAACAGTATCGAACGCCTTGCGGAAGTCAAGAAACACGACATCTACCTGTGAACCCGTGTCTATGGCCCTCTGAGGCTCGTGGACGAATAGCGCGAACTGGGTTTCACACCACCGTCTTTTTCGAAACCCATGCTGATTCCTACAGAGTAGATTTCTAGTCTCCAGAAAAGTCATTATACTCGAACATGATACGTGTTCCAAAATTCTACAACTGATCGACGTTAGAGATATAGGTCTATAGTTCTGCACATCTGTTCGACGTACCTTCTTGAAAACGGGGATGACCTGTGCCCTTTTCCAATCCTTTGGAACGCTACGCTCTTCTAGAGACTTACGGTACACCGCTGCAAGAAAGGGGGCAAGTTCCTTCGCGTACTCTGTGTAAAATCGAACTGGTATCCCATCAGGTCCAGCGGCCTTTCCTCTTTTGAGCGATTTTAATTGTTTCTCTATCCCTCTGTCGTCTATTTCGATATCTACCATTTTGTCATCTGTACGACAATCTAGAGAAGGAACTGCAGTGCATTCTTCCTTTGTGAAACAGCTTTGGAAAAACACATTCAGTATTTCAGCCTTTAGTCTGTCATTCTCTGTTTCAATACCATTTTGGTCACAGAGTGTCTGGACATTTTGTTTTGATCCACCTACCGCTTTGACATAAGACCAAAATTTCTTAGGATTTTCTGCCAAGTCAGTACATAGAACTTTACTTTCGAATTCATTGAACGCCTCTCGCACAGCCCTCCTCACACTACATTTCGCTTCGCGTAATTTTTGTTTGTCTGCAAGGCTTTGGCTATGTTTATATTTGCTGTGAAGTTCCTTTTGCTTCCGCAGCAGTTTTCTAACTCGGTTGTTGTACCACGGTGGCTCTTTTCCATCTCTTACGATCTTGCTTGGCACATACTCATCTAACGCATATTGTACGATGGTTTTGAACTTTGTCCACTGATTCTCAACACTATCTGTACTTGAGACAAAACCTTTGTGTTGAGCTGTCAGGTACTCTGTAATCTGCTTTTTGTCACTTTTGCTAAACAGAAAAATCTTCCTAACTTTTTTAATATTTCTATTTACGGCTGAAATCATCGTTGCCGTAACCGCTTTATGGTCGCTGATTCCCTGTTCTGCTTTAACTGTTTCAAATAGTTCGGGTCTGTTTGTCACCAGAAGGTCTAATACGTTATCGCCACGAGTCGGTTCTCTGTTTAACTGCTCAAGGTAGTTTTCAGATAAAGCACTTTAAAAAAATTTCACTGGATTCTTTGTCCCTGCCACCCGTTATGAACATTCTTGTAGGAGGCACTTGAAGAAGAAGAAGGCACCTAGGTATTTAACTGAACTGACAGCCTTTAAATTTATCTGATATATCATCATCAAACCTAAACTCACCGGAATTTCTTTGTACTCACTGGAGGCCTCACGCTTTTCGTTGTTGAGGTTCAGTTGCTACTTCTGATGAGAACACACTTGTGAGGAGTGGTGTCAAAAGCCTTCTGGAAATCTAGAAATGTGCAATCATCGTGACATCCCCTCTCTGTTGCTGTCAGTATTTCGCTTGAATAAAGAGCATGTTGTGTTTCATAAGGACGATATATTCTGAATCCATGCTGAACATGTGTCAATAAATCGTTTTCTCCATGGTAGTTCAAAATGTTTCCGCCCCCCCCCCCCCCCTCCTCCATGGAACCATGGACCTTGCCGTTAGTGGAGAGCATTGTATGCCTCAGCGATACATACACGCGTACTGTAGGTGCAACCACAACGCAGGGTTATCTGTTGAGAGGTGTAACCGCTCTTTAGAGTGTGCTTATACAGAAACGAATATTGGATTAAATTCTGTAATACGAAATGACCTATGAGCCCAAAGACCGTAATAGTACTTCGAAGTAATAGTTAGTTAAAATTTTACAAAGAGTAGATATTCAAAATAGAGTAACGCAAAGTAGCACAAAGGGAATCCTAGGAAGACATAACAGAGCTGCGTTTTGTTTTGAATGTAATATATAAACCAATGCGCAGCATTGTCAGGTCTCCTGAGTTTTTGTTTCCAGCGGTGGCGAGTGTGTCCGCAGTTCCTCCGTGGTAGTCGGAATTTTGAGATTAGAAGCCTAATTAAATTGCATTCTTAGAACTGGATTAGACACTGGAGTAGTGGAGAACAGATTATTTTGGGATAAATTCAGAGATGGAGTCAATTAGAGGTGATAGGGTGTACGAACATTGATATTCAAGTGAATAGTGATTGTACGTGTTAAACGAAACGCTACGATCGTATACTTACGGTTGTGAAGAGATTTATTGACAATATGGAAACTTTTATGTTGAATTAGGACTTTATTTGCTGTATGCGAATTATTAAAGAGTACTCAAAGCGAAGCGATAAGCGATATCTGTGTAGTCGTGATTACGGTAGATGTGCGGTCATAGAGGCCAGACGAACGTGTGGTTCCTGAAGAGGGACAGCAGCCTTTCTAGTAGTTGCAGCGGCAACAGTCTGGATGATCAACTGATCTGGCTTTGTAACATTAACCAAAACGGCCTTGCTGTGCTGGTACTGCGAACGGCTGAAAGCAAGGGGAAACCACAGCCCTAATTATTCCCGAGGGCATGCAGCTCTACTGTGTGGTTAAATGATGATGGTATCCTTTTGGATAAAATAATCCGAAGGTAAAATAGCCCCCCATTCGGATCTCCGGGCGGGGACTACTAAGGAGGATGTCGTTGTCAGGAGAAACAAAACTGGCGTTCTACGGATCGGAGCGTGGAATATCAGATCCCTTAATCCGGCAGGTATGTTAGAAAATTTTAAAAGGGAAATGAATGGGTTAAAATTAGATATAGTTGGAATCAGTATTCGGTGGCAGGAGGAACAGGACTTCTGCTCAGTTGAATAAAGAGCTATAAATACAAAATCAAATAGGGGTAATGCAGGAGCAGGTTTAATAAAGAATAAAAAAATAGGAATGTGGATAAGCTACTGTGAACAGCATAGTGAACGCATTATTGGAGCCAAAATAGATATGAGGCCCACAACCACCACAGTAGTACAAATTTATATGCCGACAACTCCGCAGATGAGATGGAGACTGAGGAAATGTATGATGAGATACAAGAAATTATTCAGATAGTGAAGGGAGACGAAAATTTAATTGTCATGGGTGACTGGAATTCGATAGTGGGAAAAGGAAGAGAAGGAAACGTAGTAGGTGAATATGGAATGGGGGAAAGGAATGAAAGAGGAAGCCGCCTGGTAGAATTTTGCACAGAGCATAATTTAATCATAGCTAACATTTGGTTAGAAGGTTGTGTACGTGGAAGAGGCCTGGGGCCACTGGAAAATTTCAGATAGATTATAAGACAGAGATTTACGAACAAGGTTTTAAATTGTAAGACATTTCCAGGGGCAAATGTGGACTCTGACCACAATCCATTGGTTATGAACTGTAGATTAAAACTGAAGAAACTGCAAAAAGGTGGGAATTTAAGGAGATGGGACCTGGGTAAACTGACAGAATCAGAGATTGTAGAGAGTTTCAGGGAGAGCATTAGGGAACGATTGACAACAATGGGGGAAAGAAATACAGTGGAAGAAGAATGGGTAGCTTTGAGAGATGAAATAGTGAAGACAGCAGAGGATCAAGTACGTAAAAAGACGAGGGCTAATAGAAATCCTTTGGTAATACAAGAGATATTGTATTTAATCGATGAAAGGAGAAAATATAAAAATACAGTAAATGAAGTTGGCGAAAGGCAATACTAAGGTCTACAAAACTAGATCGACAGGAAGTGCAAAATGGCTAAGCAGGAATGGCTAGAGGACAAATGCAAGGATGTAAAGCATACATCAGTAAGGGTACAATAGATTCTGCCAATAGGAAAACTAAAGAGACCTTTGGAGAAAAGAGAACCATCTGTATGCGTATCAAGAGCTCAGATGGAAAACCAGTGCTAAGCAAAGAAGCGAAAGCAGTAACTTGAAAGGAGCATATAGAGGGTCTATGCAAGGACGATGTACTTGAGGGCAATATTATAGAAATGAAAGAGAAATGTAGAGAAATGAGAAGGAAGATATGAGACTGCGTGAAGAATTTGACAGAGCTCTGAAAGACCTAAGTCGAAACAAGGCTCCAGGAGTAGACAACATTCCGTTAGAGCTTCTGATAGCCTTGAGAGAACCAGGCATGACAAAACTCTTCCATCTGGTCAGGAAATGTCTGAGACAGGTGAAATACCCTTCTACTTCAAGAAGAATATAATAATTCCAACTCCAAAGAAAGCAGGTACTAACAGGTGTGAATATTACCAAACTATCAGTTTAACATGTCACGGTCGCAAAATACTAATACGAATCCTTTACAGAAGAATAGAAAATTTTTTAGAAGCCGGCCACTGGAAAGATCAGTTTGGGTTCTGGAGAAATGTAGTAACACCCGAAGTAGTACTGACCTTACGACTTCTCACAGACGATAGCTTAAGGAAAGGCAACCCTACGTGTATAGCATTTGTAAACTTAGAGAAAGTTTTTCACAATGTTGACTGAATACTGTCTTTCAAATTCTAAAGATGGCAGGGGTGAGATACAGGGAGCGAAAGGCTATTTACAATTAGTACAGAAATCAGATGGCAGTTACAAGAGCCGAGGGGCGCGAAAGGGTAGCAGTGGTTGAGAAAGAAGTGAGACAGGGTTATAGCCTATTCCCGGCGTTATTCAATCTGTATATTGAGCAAGCACTAAAGGAAACAAAAGAAAAATCTGGAGCAGGAATTAGAATCCATGGAGAAGAAATAAAAACTTTGAAGTTTGCCGACGACATTGTAATCCTGTCGAGAGACGGCAAAGGACCTTGAAGAGCAGCTGAACAGAAAGGACGGTGTCTTGAAAGTAGGATATAAGATGAACATCAACAAAAGCTGCGATGTTATTCAATCTGTATACTGATTAAGAAGTAAAGGAAACAAAAAATTGGGATAGGAATTAAATTCCAGGGAGAAGAAATAAAACTTTGAGGTTTCCCGATGACATTGTAACTCTGTTAGAGACAACCAAGGACGTGGAAGAGTAGTTAAATGGAATGGACAGTGTCTTGAAAAGAGGATATAAGATGAACATTAACAAAAGTAAAACGAGAATAATAGAGTGTTGTCGAATTAAGTCAGGCGATGCTGAGGGAACGAGGTTAAGAAATGCGGCACTTGAAGTAGTATATTAGTTTTGATACTTGAGAAGCAAACGAACTGATGATGGTCGAAGTAGAGAGAATATAAAATGTAGACTGACAATGACAAGAAAAGCGTTTCTGAAGAAGAGAAAGTTGTTAACGTTGAGTATTGATTTAAGTGTCAGGAAGTCCTCTCTGAAAGTATTTGTAGGAATTGTAGCCACGTATGAAAGTGAAACATGGACAGTAAACAATTTAGACAAGAAGAGAATAGAAGCTTTTAAATTTGATGCTACAGAAAAATGCTGAAGATTAGATTGGTAGATCACGTAACCATTAAGGAGGTATCGAATAGAATTGGGGAGAAGAGAATTTGTGGTACAACCTGACTGGAAGAAGGAATCGGTTGGTAGGACACATTCTGAGGCATCAAGGGATCATCAATTTAGTACTGGAGGGAAGCACAGAGGGGAACCAAGAGATGAATACACTGAGCAGACTCAGAAGGGTGTAGGTTGCAATAGTTACTCGGAGATGAAGAGACTTGCACGGTATAGAGTAACATGGAGAGCTGCATCAAACTAGTCTTTGGACTGAAGACCACAACAGTACAGTTCAAAAAGGTCAATCTCAGTGCTAGAGCTAATAAGCAAATTTAAAAGTCAGTTTAGGATTCAGTGGCAGCATAGTAGGGAAGTTGCGTTCATTTTATCCCTTTAGCATTTTGTCTGTTGAAAGACGTAATCGAAAACTACCAGTAAATGTGGCGAGTCCACAGTACTCAGGTTCCAACTGATATTTGAATTCTGGTTGTAGCGTGCATCAACGTAAGCATAAGTACTCCGCAAGCTACTGTACAGTGCATGGCAGGAGGTACTTCCTAACATTACTACTGTTTTTTTTCTTATTCCATTGGCTTACTGAGCATGGCAAAAATGACTGTCTGAATGCTTCAGAACGCGCCTTAACCTCTCTCATCTTATTCGCACGATTCATACGCGAAATATACGATGGTGGCTGCAGAATGGTCGCACATTGTCGGATACAGTTTCTTCAGTTACATCCGACAAGTTTTCACCAGATCTATGTCTCCTTTCTTCCAAGGATACCCATTTGAGTTCTCCAGACCTTTCTGTTAGACCATCGTATGGGCTATATTGGACTGTTGCGAAGATAGTTACGCGTCTCAGAATTCGTTCCATGTCCGCTGTCGTGTCCACTCGATAAGGACTCCAAACGCTGGAACAGTACTCTAGAATTGGTCGCAATTTCGTTTAGTATGCGATTTCCTTTGCTGATGCACCACACTTTCCTAGAATCCATCCCGCCTTTAGACCAGAAGAACATTAGAAATGTGTACAGTCTTTCAGAAGGTCCTACAGCGTTCTTTTTGAGATCTTCAGTTCCAAAACTGATTTGTTGTAGACCTCCACGCTAGTCTCTCCTGCGCAAGCTTCCTCATCTCCGAATAATTATTGCAACCTACATCCATGATAACCCACTTACTATGTCAAATCCTTAGTCCTCCTCTACAATTTTTACCCAACACCTCTCTCCATTACTGAACTGACATTTCGCTGATGCTTCAGGATGTTCCCTATCAATCGATCCTTTTTTCTCAATTACCTACTGATTACCTTTCTATCTATCCATCTAGTTTTTATACTCCTCTGTATTACCTACCTCAAAAGCTTCCTTTCTCTTCTTGTCTGAACTACTTTCTGTCCGAGTTTCAATTCCGTACAAGATTATATACGACAAAAATGTCTTCAGGTAACATTCCTAACATTGAAGTTTATATTAAATGTTAACAAAGTTCTCTTTTCTTGTTATTCTCAGTCTTCATTTGATATCCTCTCTGCTTCAGTTGTCTTTAGTTATTTTGCTACCTAAACAGCAACACTCATCTTCTACATTTCCCAATCATATTGTATTTCGATAATATGATTTAATTCGACTACATTCTACTGTTATTGCTTTACTTGTGTTGACGATCATCTTATGACATCTATACAAGATATTATCGATTCCGTTCAATTGTTTTTCGAAGTCCTTTGCCATTTCTGACAGAATTACAAACTCATTCGCAAACTGCTAAATTTTTATTTCTTCCCCTTGAACGTTTATTTCCAAAATTTACAAATTTCTCTTTCGTTTTCTTCACTGCTTTCTAAATGCATAGAGTGAAGAACAAGAACCCTGCCTCGGTCCTTTCTCAGCTAATGCTTCCCTTTCGTGCCCTTCGATTCTTATAAATGCGGTCTGAGTTCTGTTCATGCAATAGACACCCTATCACTCCCTGTATTTTGCCCTTGCTACTTTCAGAATTTCAAGAAAATGTATTCGAATCAATATTGTTAAAAGTATTCTCTAATTCTACTAATGCTATAAACACAGGTTTAACTTTGTTCAGTCTATTTTTTCTAGATGAGTCGCATGATCAGACGGTTCGAGTGATCTTACGTTTCTCCGCAACCGAAACTGAACTTCCTCGATGTCGGCTTCTTCTGGTTTCTCCCTTCTTCTGTACATAATTTGTGTCAGTATTTTATTAAATTGATGCTTACGTAATATTCACATTTCTCAGCATCTGACTTCTTCGTAAAAGTAATTAAACAATTTCTTTTTGAAGTTTAACTATATTTCGTCTGTCTTATATATGTTGCACAAAAGGTAGAATAGTTCTCTCATGGCTGGTTCTCCAAGAATATCTATTATTCTGAGGGGATGTCGTCTAATGCAGGGAACTCTTTTTCGACTGAGGTCTATGAGAGCTCTGTGAAATTCTTCTTGCAGTATCATACTTTTATTTCCCATCTTGTCATCATTTACTTGCTCTTCTCTTTCTGTAATGTTATCCTCATGTTTCTTTTACTTATACAGCCGCTCTGAGTATTCCTTTCACTTTTCAAACTTCCCGTCATTGCTTAACAAGGGCTTCTTTTCTAATCTCTTTATATTCGTACACGTGCTCATCTTTCCTTAAAGCCGGCCGAAGTGGCCGAGCGGTTAAAGGCGCTGCAGTCTGGAACCGCAAGACCGCTACGGTCGCAGGTTCGAATCCTGCCTCGGGCATGGATGTTTGTGATGTCCTTAGGTTAGTTAGGTTTAACTAGTTCTAAGTTCTAGGGGACTAATGACCTCAGAAGTTGTGTCCCATAGTGCTCAGAGCCATCTGAACCTATTTGCACTTCCAATCAATCTCATTTTTTACGTGTATATATTTACTTTTGTCTGCTTCATTTCCTGTATTTATATTAAGGGTGAGAAATCAGTTCCCCACGCCCTTTTGCACTGGGAAATTGAGATAAATAGGTGGGTAGCATCAAATAATTAGCAGATAAATAAGTAGTACTGTGTTGGTGCTTCGTTACTACAGACCTCTACATTAATGGGACGTCGAATCTTGCCCCCTTGTTCCTTTAGTGTGTGTGTGTGTGTGTGTGTGTGTGTGTGTGTGTGTAGCGGGAGAGCATGCCACATCCGCTAAAAGAAAGAAGCGGCGATCTCTGCGGGCGGGCGGGCTTCAGAACGCGAGGCCCCAGAATGTAAATCAACGACGGCGAGCATAAACATGTCAAGCGGCCACTTAGCGGCGGCCTGTCTCACCGACCGTTGCACTATTTCATTCAAACTGCAAAAATTGCAATTTGTCAGCCTGCTAAGGGGACGCGACAGTCGCAAGGAAGAAAGAAACCGAGACAGCTGCGGTGGCGGTGGAAACGGAGGCGGCAGGGGGCGGCGGGGGCGGGTCATATGACCGCGCGGGATACCGGGCCAGAGGAGCGACGCAGGGATTTATGCGCGGCAGCGATCGCGGGGCCGCTTTTTCTGGGACTGGAGCGGTGGTTGAGCCGGGCGCTTTCCAGCGGCTGTCCAGGCGCCGTGGACAGCCTCCATACGACACCTACCCTAAACCTGGTGCGGTGGCAGCAAAACCGTGGCACCCGACACCCAGCAGAGGGCATCGTCAGGAGTGCCCCAGGGACAGCTCTTAATCTCTATATACGCCGGTGAGCCAAAACATTATGACCATCTGCTTAATAGTTTGTCCGTCTTTGGAACGAAATAAATCCCTTATTCTGCGTATCTGTGATCTGACACTTGGGTAGTAGGTTTTTGGAGGTATGTGGCGTTATATGTCTACCCACAAGTCATGTAACTCGAGTAAATAATGGGTCACTTATTTGCTTACTCGATGATGGTGCCTGATAGTGACCAAGATGGGTTCCACAGGCGAATTTGGTCGCTGAGACATCAACGTGAGTTCACTATAATGCTTCTCAGAGCACCTGCAGGCGGTTCTGGCTCTGAGGCACCGACAATTATACAGCTGAAAGATGACATCGCCGATAGGGAAGACATGAACCTTGAAGGGATGCAGATGGTTCCCAGCTGTCAACGTGTCTTCGTTTAATACCACAGTTCCCATGCAAGCGCAGGAAAATGTCTCCCCCGTAGTATAATACTGCTGCCACCAGGCTGTGTCCATGACGCGCTGCACGTTTCGAGCCTTCGTTCACCTCGATGACGACGTTTGTGGAGACGACTATCGACGCATTGTAGCAAAAATGTGATTCAACCGAAGAACCGACGCGTTCCCATTGATCGACGGTCGTATCGTGATAGTCCCTTATCCACTACAGGCGTAATTGACGATGTCTTTGGGTCAACATATGAACACGCAGGGATGGTCTGCTGCGGAGCTCCATGTTCAACAATGTACGATGAACGTGTGCTCCGAAACACTTGTGCTTGTGCACCAGCATTGTGCTATTTCGGCAGAGATGCCACATATCACCATCTCCTACTTTACAGAGCCGAGAGGCCTCTGAACCACACATTCTGTGAAGAGTCATGGACGTCCAGCCGTTTAGCCCCTAGTGTTAGTTTCACTGTACTTTTACCTATTTCCGACAGTAGCATGTGAACATTCGGCCAGCTTGAACGTTTTCGAGATACTCGTTCACTAGTTCTACGTATAAAAAATATGCCCTTTGTCAAAGACGCTTCTTTCAATGAATTTCCCCATATCTTCCCCATATCACGCACCATTGTTACTGCGTCACGAGCCCGCAACGCCACCAGGCGGCATCCAACGTCATGGTGGGCAGTGGTCGTAATGCTTTGGCCTATCAACGATGTGCGGAGCCGCATCGTGCGGCTCTTTGCTGATGACACTGTACTGTGCAGAATGTGCCTTCGTTGAGTGACTGTGGAAGGATACAAGACGACAGATAAAATTTCAATCTCTTTCCACGCGAACCAACACGATCATGTGGCTTAGACTTTTTTCCTGCCGGATTTAGTCTCTTGATTCGCTTCCAACCGACCCGCAACGATTGCGCACCTTCTGCGGTAACTATTTCGGTTGACTGCGCTGCTACACGGCACCAGTAGACCGCGGCACATTTAAAGTCAGTTTTGTCAAGACGGGAGCACCAGGCCGTCTCCAGGTTAGCGCCTCTTAACTACGTTCAATTGGGTTTGGAAGGCAGGAGGCGAAGTACTGGCAGAAGTACAGCTGTGAGGACGGGCCGTGAGTCGTGCTTGGGTAGCTCAGTTGGTAGAACACTTGCCTGCGAAAGGCAAAGGTCCCGAGTTCGAGTCTCGGTCCGGCACACAGTTTTAATCTGCCAGGAAGTTTCAATTGGGTTGTTTCGGCGATATGCTGGGTGTTGCTGTTTCTAAAGGAATATACAAGGTGTCAACGATAATTTTTTATAATGTACCACAGTAGTGTAGCTGAAGTCGTGGCGAACAACTTGGAACAGGTCACTTGCTCTCTATCAAGCCGAGAAACAATTCAGATCAGATTGACTGACTGCTCCGTCAGTTCTTGGTAGAATGTTTTATGCATTATGAAACAAAAACACAGTCAACATTGGCGTAATATTCTACAATATTTACTCTTTGTTTGTTGTACCATCATCAGGTACAAGATACTTATCTTTGAACCCGAAGACGGCTTAGCAGCCGAAAACCGGTTCGTACAACGAATAATAATTATTGTAGAATATTACATCTGAGTGGTGCGTGTTTGAGTCATAAACCTCACACTGGCCCACAAAAGTCACCACGACTACAGGGCACGCACGCTGTGCGAGGTCTTCAACATCTCTCGCACTTTTACGCCACCAGCTTTCGCGGTCTGATTTTTTATTCCTATATTAAACTTTCCCTTGAGAGTAATGAAAGAGAAAAACTTCAGTAAACATTATACAAAAACTAGTTAAATAAATAATTGGATCCAAACTTAACCCGTACAAGCACAGTAGCCTCGTAGTAAGAATGTGTGACGTCCCTTCCCTCCTTCTGCACTCGTCGGGAGGAGGCGCGACTCGTAATGATGTTCGTCTCCGTCAGTATGATGTGGAACAGCACCTGTAACTCTCGTGAAATACAGCTCCTCGCGTAGTTAAGAAATATTCTATTGTTTGTCTGTAACAGTCTTATCAGTTTGTGTTAACTGATCAATTGTTTATCTTTTATCTTATGCCCGCTTAGTTTCGTTGAGCAGTGAAATCTTGGTTCTTAATCCTATCATTACGGTCGTTTTTCACATCATCCTTAGCGAGGATTAATAATTGCTGTTCGTAATTCCGTTGCTATGTCGTTGCTACGTCAAATTATTAACAACGGTCCAACGTAACTCCAGAGATCACTTATCTTGAAGTAACGTCCTTGTAACACGTCGTAATGCTGAGTTTTATATTATTCACCTTTCACTCTCTGTTATTCCTGTCTTCACACACTCACTAAAAATTTTAAAAAGACTCAATCACTAGCATGAACATACGTAATATTATTCCTTGAATCATGTAGGCGACACATCTGATATATCTCTTGACTAATAGTTTATTAATCTTTTTGTAATTAATTGTTTGTCCCTATCACGCACATACACCTATATGTCATTCGAGATTAGCTTCTCATCAGTCCAGTAACCGTGACGTTGACAACAACTTTTGATTGAACGGCGTATTGGTTTTTCTTCATGACCTTGTATTATTGTGTCCTACTCAAGACTACGGGTAGTATTCTTGTCATTGATCCATTACTATCAAGTTCGCAACTGTTCTTCAGTCCGAAGGTTAAGTCCAGTAAATCAGTATCACGTAATTAAAATCACCGTCGCGTTGATAACGGTAAATATTACTTTATTCAATCGAATGACTGAGTATGGCTTCAGTCTCTGTCTCCCGAACTATCGAACTTTCACAACTGAAACAATCTAATAGCGTTTGCTTCCAGAAGACTGTCGCTATAGTACTCTAGAGCGACTCAAGAGCAACTAACTAAACATTTCCATATCCGAGTTGCATTGTAGGCGCATTGAATTTCCTTTTTAATGTGGCTACAACTCTCTTCCATGGTACATGTTATCTTTGACCGAATTACCTCCTTGGATTTAACCTTAGTTCATATGCATTTAAATTTATTCTATAGATGTTTAAAAGATAATGCATGACAACCCTTTCCTTTTATCTCCTCTTTTATATATTACTCTCAGTATTTAAATGTTATAGTTGTTAATCAAAACATTATCAGTGTAATTAATTTTTTTACCAACAATAGTTGTTGTCACTGTCAAGATGACACACTTCCTTACTTTAAGTTTTCACAAAGTTTGTTAATTGGGGTTTTCTGTCCTTGGGGCATTACAAAGGCCACTGGAATAAAATGATTTAATTCTTAACCTTTTTCTGTTTTCCTCTACAGTTTTACGCTTCTATAGCTCCCTCTAGTAACATGCAAGTTATTCTCTGACGTCTTAACAGATGTCCTATCATTCTGTCCCTTCTTCTTGTCATTCTTTTCCATGTATTCCTTTCCTCGCCGATTCTGCAGAGAACCTCCCCATTCCTTACCTTATAAGTCCAGCCAATTTGCAACATCTTTCTCTAGCACATTTCAAATGCTTCGATTCTCTTCTGTTTCGGTTTCCCACAGTCCATGTTTCTGCCTCAGGTTAAGGCCTATGTTTGATGCTCATAGATTTCTCTTGGCCAGGAATGCCATATTTGCCAGAGCTAGTCTGCTTTTGATGTCCTCCTAGCTCCGACTGTTGTGGGTTGCTTTGCTTCCTACATAGCAGTATTACTTAAATTGATCTACCTTGTGATCACCAGTCCCGATGTTTTCTCGCTGTTCTCGTTTCTGCTATTTCTCATTACTTCCGTCTTTCTTCGGTTTACTCTCAGTCCATATTCTGTAGTTATTAGACTTCATTCTTATTCACTTTCACTGAGGATAGCAGTATCATCAGCGACTATGTAGACTTTCGTAGCGTATTAACAGATCAAATTCTAGTCGGATCTGCAGCAGGATCAAACTGTCATCTGCACACAATGATTCTGCTGTCCACCTGGCCGCCATCATCAGGTGAGAAAAACTAAGCCTCTCTCGCCGATATCTGATTCAAACCGTGAACGACGGAATCTTTATATGCAACAAAAATACGAAAACGTATACCGCCAAGGCAAAAGGCACAAGCGCTGAAATCGTTGCTGCTGCCCCCTGGCGCAAGAAGAGTTGCAGCGCCTCCAACGGTGAATACTGTCGAAAAACGATACATCTTTGAGAGTTGTTATTCATAGTCGGCTGATTCAGATGCCCTTGTTTGTTCATATCTGATAATGCAGGATTCCAAGTTTTACTTCGTGGGTATCCATTATCATGGTTAGTGATCTTGTCTGTTAGTCTGATTTCGACAGTATTCACCACTGGAGGCGCTGCATCTCTTCCTGCACCAGGGACATCAACGACGATTTGAGCGTCCGCTCATTTGACCTTAACGCATGCACTTTCGTATTTTGTCTCCAATCGACCACATTTGGGATATGACGGTAGGAGAGCTGACTCTTGCGACACGGAAACCAACAGCTCCTGCAGAACTGCGTGAACAGGTCGAGCAGGCGTGGCTTAACGTATCCCAGGACAACGTTCACCATCTGTACAATCGACTGGATGTCAGAGTCAGCGCCTGCATTGCCATCACGTACAAATAAGGGTGTTTCAACATGAGTCGATACCTGGGACCTCAGACTGGCTTCTACTGTTGATCTGTAAATGTAGTCATTTCATGTACTCCATATGCATTGATGAAACAACAAATCTTCAGTGAATTGCAACCTCTAAAGGAGTGTACTATTTTTTTTCAGGCCGTGTATGTTGTAGTAACCCAGAGACAGTTAAGCTGAAATAAAAGCTGACTGTCACGATCGTGATCTTTGTTAGCAAAGGAATCATTTTACTATTGTTTCAGTGTTTAATATGCTAAAGTATTCAAAAATTTCAAATAAACTTCTTTAAAAAAGTGTCAAGGTAAAAAGGGCTGTTCTCTGTGATGAATTGCAGCTTGCTCAAAACGTGGAGAAGTGTAAGTTAATGCAGACGAGTCATGTTCGAATACAGTTCGACACAGTAACGTCAATTAAAAACCTTAGCGCCTCGTTGCAAAGCGGCATGAAGTGCAACGAGAACGTAAAATCATCTGCAGGCAAGGCGAATGGTCGGCCTCGACTTACTGGAAGAATTTCAGGAACGTCTAGCTCATCCATAAAGGAGACCGCCTACAGAACTTCAGTGCGAATCATTCCTGCGTACTGCTCGTCTGTTTGGATTCCTCACCAGGTCTGGTTAAAGGAAAACATAGAAGCATCCAGAAGGCGTTGGTTTGATGGGCATGCTACATCTGCATCTACTTGTACACTCCGCAAGCCACTTTGCGGTATGTGGCGGAAGGTTCTTGGCGTTCAACTGTCACTTCCCCATTGTCCTGTTCCATTCGCGAGTAGTTCGCGGGAAGAGCGATGACCGGCAAGCCTCTGTGTGGTTCGAATCTGTCTAGTTTTATTTTCATGGAATTTTCACGAGACATACGTAGGAGGAAGCAACCTATTTCTGGGCTCTTAACAGTAGACGACACTGTGATCCAGATCGCCTCTCTTGCAACGTCTGCCACTGGAGTTGGTTGATCAACTCTGTGATGCTTCCGTGCTTACTAAATGAACCTGTAATGAAAGGGCCGGCTGGTGTGGCCGAGCGATTCTAGGAGCTTCAGTCTGGAACCGCGCGACCGCTACGATCGCTGGTTCGAATCCTGCCTCGGGCTGCATACTACGAGCAACACTCACGGATTGGCCGAATGAAGGTTTTGAAAGCTGCCTCCTTTGTTGATGGATTACATTTCCTGAGGAATCTACCAATGACTCTGTTTGTCATCTGCCTCTTCTGCCATTAGTTCTATCTGGTCGTAAAACTTCATATCACTCCGTAGGCACACTCCTAGACTTTTTAGGAAGTAACTGCTCCTAGTGATTCTTTTGCAGTCATTTAGTTATCAACTGCAGAGCAAAAAAAAAAAAAAAACTTGTACACCCGCCGAATATCGTGTAGGGCCCCCGTGAGCACGCAGAAGTGCCGCAAAATGGCGTGGCGTGGACTAGACTAATGTCTGAAGTTGTGCTGGAGGGAATTGACAACATGAATCCTGCAGGGCTGCTCATAAATCCGTTAGACTACGAGTGGGTGGAGATCTCTCCTGAACAGCACGTTGCAAGGCATCCAAGATATTAATTACTTTTGAATACATTGTGGGCGTGAACAGTGATCGAAGTGTTACAAATATTTACTATCAGAGTTTAGTGGGCAGCGGAAGTGTTTAAACTCAGAAGAGTGTTCCTGGAGCCACTCTGTAGTAACACTGGACCTGTGAGGTGTCGCATTGTCCTGATGGAATTGCCCAAGTCCGTCGGAATGCACAATGGACATGGATGCAGATGATCAGACAGGATGCTTACGTACGTGTTACCTCTCAGAGTCGTATCTAGACGTATCAGAGGTCACATATCACTCCAATTGCACACGCCCCACATCATTACAGAGCCTCCACCATCTTAAACAGTCCACTGCTGACATGCAGGGTCCAGGGATCATGAGGTTGTCTCCATACCTGTACACGTCCATCCGTTCGATACAATTTGAAACGAGACTCGTCCGAGCAAGCAATATGTCTGCAGTCATCAACAGTCAAATGTCGGTGTTGACGGGCCCAGGCGAGGCGTAAAGCTTTGTGTCGCGCAGTCATCAAAGGTAAACGAGTGGACCTTCGGCTTCGAAAGCCCATATCGATAATGTTTCGTTCAATGGTTCGCATGCTGACACTTGCTGATGGCACAGCACTGAAATCTGCAGCAAACTGCGGAAGGGTTGCTCTTATGCCACGTTGAGCGAATCTCTTCAGTCGTCGTTGGTCCTGTTCTTGCAGGATCTTTTTCCGGCTGGAGCGATATAGGAGATTCGATGTTTTACCGGATTCCTGATATTCACGGTACACTCTTGAAATGGTCATACGGGAAAATCCCGACTTCATCGCTACCTCGGAGATGCTGTGTCTCATTGCTCGTGCCGCCAACTATAACATCACGTTAGAACTCACTTAAATCTTGATAACCTGCCGTTTTAGCAGCAGTGAACGATCTAACAACAGCGCCAAACACTTGTTGTCCTATATAGGCGTTGCCGATCGCAGTGCCGTCTTCTGCCTATTTACATATCTCTGTACTTGAATACGCATGTCTATAGCAGTTTCTATGGCGCTTCAGTGTACAGTAACTGTCCTTCTGTCTATGTATACGCAATACATTTGTTTATGTTTACGGTCAGTTGCCACTCCCTGCATCAAATGTCGATCCTATGCAGGTCTTCTAGCGTTGCACTAAAATTTTTTAGCTTTCCGACTCCTGTGTATACAACAGCACAGACCACGAAAAGCGTCATGGAAGTTCTGGTGTTAACTACTACGTCGTTAAGTGGACCTCTGACACTCTCTTTGGGTAATTCTGAATACTACCCTCCTTTAAGAATGGCATTCTGCATTCGGTTGTTAGAAACTTTCCAAGGTACCCTCCACCATGCACCGAATAGTAGCTTACGGAGTAAGTATGTAGATGCAGATGTCGAGAGTTGGACTGTCAATGCAAGGCGTGTAGTGTGCTGGGAGTGTGGCCAGCTTCAAACAGAAGTAGTCACGAGATGCTAGAAGACACTGCTGTTTATGTTTTACACTAACGTAAGAAGTTAACTTGAACATTACATGTATTTGCTCTGTTTACACAGACGTATTTGTCAGCAACAGCAGAGGAGCTGAAAAGTTGCTGCTACAGATGCAATCGTAATTCTCCAAAGGGAAAACAGTGACTTTTCATAGTTTAAGTACAACAAAATAATAATTTCAGTTATTATGTGCTGATGAATATCGAGGCACAGTGCAATAAATCAATAAAATCGTAGGGCTATTTTATGTGACTGTATCATAATATATCTATGAGACAAGTGCTAGATAAAGTCGGTAGTGTGGAAGCAGTCAGCCTGTTGAAGGTGTATGAAATGGTAGTGAGCTAGATGCTTATGTCGTAAGGTGCTGGACACAATTTAAATATAAATATAGTTTCAACGTCAATTTTTATACCATAAATAAAAATAACACAAGGCTCATTCACTACAGTAGTGGGAAGAGGTAGAAGGCGCCGTATTAAAACTCGGCGAGAACTTTCCAAGTGATTTATTGTTTCCAACTACAGTGCCCTCGTTCCTCATGGTCTGTGTCACAGGGACCCGCAATGCTGAGGAACCACCCCAGCGGCCCATGTAATGCAATGCTGTGTCGTGCCGGCCTTCGACAGCTGCGGAATTGTGACGGTGTCAGGATGCGCCGACAGTTGGCTCAGTGGTCTGCGTCCCTGCCTTCTCAGCACTGCTCAGTGTGAGCTGGAGGCAGCCAGCTGCTGCTTCTTCTCTCCCACGTGGCTGAGATCGCGGTGACGACAAGCGCCCGTGATCCGGCGTCTGAATCTGTGGCCCTCGCCTTGGGATGCCTCAGGCGTGTGTTGCAAGCCAGGACAACTGCCCTTGGTAGCGAGCCATAGAGTGGCCCACCGCTGCCTGGCTGGCTATGGACCACGCGTCGGCCTCTGGAGGTCCTACCAACGACCCACCGTGGACTGGAATGCTAGCGCCCCGTCTGCTGCTGTGTGTAGCTGGTGGTGTGACATGGAACCGTGCGACCGCTGCGGTCGCAGGTTTGAATCCTGCCTCGGCCATGGATCTGTGTGATGTCCTTAGTCCTAAGGTCTAGGGGACTGATGACCGCCGATGTTAAGTCCCATAGTGCTCAGAGCCATTTTTTTGGTGGTGGGACACGCCCCACTGTCCAGGAGAGCTGCCACATTTGAATGAATCTCCTTAGAAAACGGCACCTATTTATACTCGGCTCTCCGCCTCTGTTTTGCCAAGCGCACCACTTCGCGTCACATACTCGCAACATGCTAGGTTGGCCAGTGGATCCCTTCTGCCTGTGACCTGCGGCACGCAAAACAGCTACGTATACTCTTTCAGCAATTTGACGGCCCTGTGGGCTCTATTCTACTTTGCAACTGTTGGTATGCATAACTCACTGCAATCCGGCCCGCACCTGGCTGTAACTTGTGCTCAGAATATCGCACAAAACTAACTTTCCCTATCCTAAAGTGTGGTGCCGCTACACTACTTTTGACAGAACATTCACAAAGAACAGTTAACAGCGTTTAAAGTTTTAGTTAGTGATCAGTGAAACTTGAATGTTAACTTTAAAAGTAAAAAAAAAGTTCTTAAAATTTGTGTTCAGGAATACCAAAATTTTATAATATGGAAATTGAAAATGTTTTAACAGAACACACAGTAAATTTATAGTATAGTCAAACGACAAAATAAATTACAGGAGTTAGAAGTGATTCATCTTAAAGCTGCAGTCTCTTAGGCAAGTCAGATCTCAAAACGTGAAGGCCAGATTTGAAATGCGGCAACAACTGCTTATGGGCAGGAACTTTAAAAAACAACGGCCTCCACATAAATAATTTTAATTTCGCCAATTCTTATGTGCAATACAGCAAGCCTTGGTGTAACACCAAAATATTTAGATACAAGGGCAATAAATAACAGATATATTAAATAGAAGTAAATCTAACATCAACACCATATTTACACTGCAGCCATTTCGGAAAATGTTTCAAACGGTCAACGGATTCACACCAAGATACACTGAAGTGTCAAAGAAACCGGTGTAGCTATGCGTATTCAAATACAGAGATATGTAAACAGGCAGAAGACGGCGCCGCGGTCTGCAACGGCTATGTAAGACAACAAGTGTGTGGCGCAGTTGTTAGATCGGTTACTGCTGCTACAATGGCAGGTTATCAAGATTTAAGTGAGTTTGAACGTGATGTTATAGTCAGCGCACGAGCGATGCGACACAGCATCTCAGAAGTAGCTATGAAGTGGGGATTTACCAGTACGACCATTTCATGAGTGTACCGTGAATATCAGGAATCCGGTAAAATATCATATCTTCGACATCGCTGCGTCCGGAGAAAGATCCTGCAAGAACGGGACCAGCGACGACTGAAGAGAATCGTTCAACGTGACAGAAGTGCAACCCTTCCGCAAATAGCTGCAGATTTCAGTGCTGGGTCATCAGTAAGTGTCAGCGTGCGAACCATTCAAAGAAACATTATCGATATGGGCTTTCGGAGCCGAAGGCCCACACGTGTGCCCTTGATGGCTGCACGACACAAAGCTTTACGCCTCGCCTGGGCCCGTCAACACCGACACTGGATTTGTTGAAGACTGGATACATATTGCCTGGTCAGACTATTCTCGTTTCAAATTGTATCGAGCGAATGGAGGTGTACGGGTATAGACAACTTTATAAATCCAAGGACCGTGCATGTCAGCAGGGGACTGCTCAAGCTGGTGGGGGCTCTCTGTAATGGAGTGGGGCGTCTGCAGTTGGAGTGATATGGGCCCCTGATACGTGTATATACGACTCTGACAGGTGACACGTACATAAGGAACCTGTCTCGTTACCTGCATCCACTCACGTCCGTTGTGAATCCCGACGGACTTCGGCGATTCAACCAGGACATTGCGACGCCACACACGTCCAGAATTGCTACAGGGTGACTCCAGCAACACTCTTCAGAGTTTAAACGCTTCCGCTGGCCGCCAAACTCTCCAGACATGAACATTATTGAGCATATCTGGGATACCTTGCAACATGCTCTTTAGACGAGATCTCCACCACCTCGTACTCTTACGGATTTATGGACAGCCCTGAAGGATTCATGGTGTCCGTTCCCTCCAGCACTACTTCATATACTAATTGAGACTCTTTCAAGTCGCGCTGCGGCACTTATGCGTGCTCACGGGGGCCTTACACAATATTATGCACGTGTACTAGTTTATTTGGCTCTTCAGTGTAACTAAGTAACGCCTGAACGGCCTCTGGCAAACTTTAATACATTTACGCTGATCGCAACCAGAACACAACTTACGGAATTGCTAGCTTACTAGCCTAGCGTTCTTCGAAAGACTAGTATTCAAACGTTGGAAAGTTGCACAGGTCGCACCAGTACCCAAGAAAGAAATAGGAGTAATCCGCTGAATACAGACCCTTATTCGTAACGTCGATTTGCAGTTGGATTTTGGAACATACACTGTGTTCGATCCTTATGACTGACCTCGAAGAAAACAGATACAGAATATATCGCTATTCTGAAACACAGCTAGCTCTTCATTTGTACGAAGTAATGCTTGCTATCGACAGGGGATATCAAATTGATTCCATATTTTTAGATTTCCAGGAAGTTTTAGACATCGCTCCTCACTAGCGTCTTCTAATGATACAGCGTGCATATGGAGCATCGCCTTAGTTGTGCGACTGGATTCGTGAGTTCCTGCCAGAAAGGTCGCAGTTCGTAGTAACTGAATCAAAATAAAAATCAAAGTCATCGAGTACAACGGAAGTAATATCTTGCATTCCTCAAGGAAGCGTTAAGCGTTATAGGCAATCTGCTGTTCCTCATCTACATAAACGACATAGGAGACAATCTGAGCAGCCTTCTTAGAGTGTTATGCATTGGATTCTCATGGAACATTAAAGTTATCGTACTGAGGGACCAAAGTCAATAATAAAGCGCAGCACTTGCAATAGTAACACTGTATCACAGCGATAAACAAAAAGCGTGAAGGAACGTATATACTCAGGATACAAGCAGAGACAACCGTCTTTAACGTCCCATCCCAGATGGCTGTGTCACAGTGACTACCATCTGTGATGATATCCTATACACGATTGCCTTCGCTTCTTTTATGTATGTACGTTCCTCCATGCTTTTCGTCACTTTGGTGTTAATCACTGTGATACTGTGGTTCTGTAGTGACTACTGCACTCTACTATTGTTTATGGAATTTCACAGTGATAGCTTTGACGTTATATGAGCCCAAAAGGAACATGAAATATGCTTCCACCTGATCTGTTTTCACTTTTTAAGTACATATATGTATGGTATAACCACATTTTTGTGATGTCACATTATTTTTGTGTACATTAAAGGTACGTATGCAATTTTCATGTTGACAAAAGTCTTGTGATGGTCTTTGATCAAAACTGGTAAACAGGTTTATAAAAACAGCTGATGCTTCATAATGCATATTCTCAGTGAGAAGGCAAGGTTCATCTGCTAGTGGATGATAATAAAAAAAACCAAATGTCAAAGATGCTGCACTTTTACACATTCCAGCATTTGCTTAAACGAGGGTGGAAAACCGCCTAAAAACCACATACATGCTGCCTGGTGTGCATGAACAACGGTCGTTAATCCGCCGCGCAGATTCCACCAGGGTCTCGCTCGTCTCCCTATCCCGTGAACTAGTGCGTTGTACTTTAAGGTATACGAGTAGGTATGGTATAAGCTACTGCACTTCATAAAATGCTCGGTGAAGCATGTTGTTGGTTTCATGAAGAATGATTTAAAATCGTGGTATGCCACCTTATACTGAGTATATATTTCTTGAGAGAGTAACTAAATGTTTTTTAGTCCGATTGTGTAGTGTACGATCGATTCCTCATTATAATTTGGTTATGATACAGCGTAACTGAAGAATAAGTCAATAAATATGTCTCCTTGAACGCACTCGAGTTCATATAAAATCACTGATAAGTGAAAAGAGTAAAGAGTTACTTTCAATAACATATATTTATTCAATTATCTATTTATAATACAGAATCTCATATTCAGATGACGTGAATTCTTTATTACACAATATATTTTCTGGGTTGGAGACTGTTAGCATTGAATCTGAGCTAAAAACAAAATATTTCAGCGCACGTTCATGCACTTTGGTAGACAGAAGAAGCACAATTCGTTCCAGGATCTTTCAACGTATGAATATGTATCAAATGTGATTTACATACTGATTATTTAGTGTGGCGTGTTCAAAATTATGTAAAGAAATGTCTCCTTCATATCGGAGCGCCCAGGCGGGCGGTTACTCAATATGCAGTCCGGTTGAACATGTTGCCTATACACTAAGGCGTTCACTGTTGGGGAACATACTAGCAGAGCAACCTTTTCCATCGTTATAATGTTGGGATTCACACTGATGTGCGGCATAAGAGAGAGCGGTCTTAACGAAAATTTTTTCACAGTTCTGTCCTGTATATCCCTCGTACTGAAAACATTTCACTATAACACAATAAACGTCTCACTTATTTGAGGGATTACACTCTTCTAGTAACGAAACACTGTTTATTGCCGATTTCCTCTACGAAGGGAAAATTTTATGCGTTCTCAGATGTGGTTATTAGAAGCAGGTGATAATATATAATAATATATGTACTGTTACCTTTTTGCCCATTACGCAAATGATACTTCCTCCTGTTCTCTGCGGTGAAGTGGCAAAAGTCATGGGATAGCGATATGCACAAATACAGATGGCGGTAGTATCAGGTAAACAAGGGATAAAAGGACAGACATCGGCAGAACTGTCATTTGCACTGAGGTGATTCATGTGGAAAGGTTTCCAGTGTGATTATAGCCGCACCACAGGAATTAACTAACGTTGAACACGGAACGGCAGTTGGAGCTAGACGCAAGGGACAGTCCATTTATAAATCGTTAGGTAATTCAATATTCCGAGATCCACAGTGTCAAGAGTGTGCTGAGAATAGCAAATTAGGCATTACCTCCCATCACGGACAACACAGTGGCCGACGGCCTTCACTTAACGACCGAGGTCTGCGGCGTGTGCGTAGAGTTGTCAGAGCTAACAGACGAGCAATACCACGTGAAATAAGCACAAAAATCAATATGAAACGTACTACGTACGTATCCATTAGGACAGTGCGACGAAATTTGGCGTTGATGAGCTTCGGCAGCCGGCGATCGACGCGAGTGCCTTTGCTAACAGCACGACATCGCCCGCATCATATCTCCTGGTTTCGTGACCTTATCGGTTGGACCCTAGAGGGCTGGAAAATCATAGCCGGGTCAGATGAGTCCAGATTTTTCTCAGTAACAGCTGATGATAAGGTTCGGATGTGACGCAGACCCCAGGAAACCATGGACTCATGTTGCCAACAAGGCACTATGCAAGATGGTGGTGACACCATAATGGCAAACCCAACTGCGAGCCATTATTGAACTACACATTATTGAACCATCCGGCAGGCAGACTGATACTTATACATTTAGTAACAAAATAGAAACTGTAGTCGCCGGTGCTCACGTCTATCTGTTAAGTATTTGCCTATAACCGCGAGTCTTTGGTGCACAATTTAGAGAACAATTTACATAAGATTTTTTAATAGCAATGGATTTAAAATTCTTCATGCAAAAGTAAAAAAAAAAAAAATAAATAAAATTACTGCATAGTTAGGAATATTTCAAAATATAATCATGTCACGTACGTCTTTACGCAAGGTTGTTTAATTGGCCACAGACGGGATCTTTCTGTGAATAGGTCAGCGCAGCGTAGCAGAACGTCTAGGAATCATGTGTAATACGGTTAATGATATCGTCACAAGAGGGACAAAAATTATTGATAAATTACATACGTTGTCATGACTCGTGGGACGATATAAGCCGTTCCGGCGGTCACACGAGCATAAACGTTTCTGAAGCCAGGTAAAACAAAGCGAACCCAACTGCACTTTACTTATCAATAAACTGGATGATACACTTGATAGTTTTAACTTGGATGTCAACACGATATTTTATTTGTCCAAGAGTCACTTACACTGAGGTCATAGAAGTTATGGGATACCTCCTAACATCGTGTCGGACCTACTTTTGCCCGGTGCAGCGAAGCACCTCGACGTGGCAAGGACTCATCAAGTCACTGGAGGCCCCCTGCAGAACTGTTGAGCCACACTGCCCCCCCTCCCCTTTTTTTTTGGGCGGGGCGTCATCAGTCTCCCGACTGGTTTGATGCAGCCCGCCACGAATTCCTCTCCTGTGCCAACCTCTTCATCTCAGAGTAGCACTTCCAAACTACGTCCTTAGTTATATGATGGATGAATTTCAATCTCTGCCTTCCTCTACAGTTTTTTCTCTCCACAGCTCCCTCTAGTACCTTGGAAGTCATTCCCTGATGTCTTAACAGATGTCCTATCATCCTGTCCCTATCAGTGTTTTCCACATATTCCTTTCCTCTCCGATTCTGCGCGGAACCACCTCATTCCTTACCTTATCAATCCACCTAATTTTCAACATTTGTCTGTAGCACGAAATCTCAAATGAATTCTCTTCTGTTCCGGTTTTCTCTCAGTGCTTGTTTCACTACCATACAATGCTATACTCCAGACGTACGTTTTCAGAACTTTCTTCCTCAAATTTAGGCCTATGTTTGATGCTAGTAGGCTCCTCTTGACCAGAACTGCCCCTTTTGCCAGAGCTAGTCTCCTTTTGATGTCCTTTTTACTCCGTCCGTCATTGGTTACTTTGCTGCCTAGGTAGCAGAATTCCTTAACTTCATCTACTTTGTGAACATCAAACCTGATGCTAAGTTTCTCACCGTTCTCATGTCTGCTACTTCTCATTACTTTCGTCTTTCTTCGATTTACTCTCAACCCATATTTTGTACGCATTATATTGTTCATTCCATTCAGCAGATCATCCAATTCTTCTTCACTTTCAGTCAGGATAGCAATGTCATCAGCGAATCATATCAGTGATATCCTTTTGCCTTGAATTTTAATTTCACTCCTAAATCTTTCTTTTATTTTCAACACTGCTTCTTCGAAAATGGCTCTGAGCACTATAGGACTTACCATCTGAGGTCATCAGTCCCCTAGAACTTAGAACTACTTAAACCTAACTAACCTAAGGACATCACACACATCCATACCCGAGACAGGATTCGAACCTGCGACCGTAGCGGTCTCGCGGTTCCAGACTGAAGCGCCTAGAACCGCTCGGACACAGCGGCCGGCCTGCTTCTTCGATGAACAGATTGAACAGTAGGCGCGGAAAACTACATCCCCGTCTTACACCCTTTTTAATCCGAGTACTTCGTTCTTGGTCGTCCACTCTTATTATTCCCTTTTGCCCGGCTCTCCCTATATGTTACCTATATTTTTCTCAGAATTTCGAATATCTTGCATCATTTTACATTGACGAACGCTTTTTCCAGGTCGACAAATCCTATGAACGTGTCTTGACTTTTCTTTAGTTTTGCTTCCATTATCAACAGCAACGTCAGAACTGCCTCTCTCGTGCCTTTAGCTTTTCTAAAGCCAAACTGATGGTCATCTAGCGCGTCCTGAATTTTCTTTTTCATTATTCTGTACATTATTCTTGTCAGCAACTTGGATGCATGAGATCTTAAGCTGATTGTGCGATAATTCTCGCACTTGTCAACTCTTGCCGTCTTCGCAATTGTGTGGATCATGCTTTCCCGAAAGTCGGATGGCACGTCGCCAGACTTATACATTCTACACTACAATGTGAATAGTCGTTTTGTTGACACTCCCCCCAATGATTTTAGAAATTCTGATAGAATGTTATGTAAGCCTTCTCCTCCAAAGCTCTTTTAAATTCTGATCCTGATACTGGATCCCCTCTCACTTCTAAATCGAATCCTGTTTCGTCTTCTATCACATCAGTCTTATCATCCCCCTCATAGAAGCTTTCAGTGTATTCTTTCCACGTATCCGCTCTCTCCTCTGCATTTAACAGTATTATTGCCCATGCGCTCTTAATGCTATCACACTTGCTTTTAATGTCAACCAAGGTTGTTTTGACTTTCCTGTAAGCTGAGTCTGTCCTTCCGACAATCATTTCCTTTTCGATGCCTTCACATTTTTTCTGCAGCCATTTCGTCTTAGCTTCCCTACATTTCCTATTAAATCATTCCTCAGCGACTTGTATTTCTTTATTCCTGAGTTTCCCGGAACGTTTTTGTACTTCATCCTGTCATCGATCAATTGAAGTATTTCTTCTGTTACCTTCTTTGTACCTACGTTTTCCTTCCCAACTTCTGTGATGCCCTTTTTAGAGATGCCCATTCCCCTTGAACTTTACTGCCTACTGAGGTATTCCTTATTGCTGTATGTATGGCCTTAGAGAACTTCAAGTGTATCTCGACATTCCTTAGTACTTTCGTATCCCTCTCCTTTGCGTATTGATTCTTCCTGACAAATGTCTTTAATTTTAGCGTACTCTTCATCACTGCTATACTGTGGTCTGAGTCTATATCTGCTCCTGGGCCGCCTTACAACCCACTACCTATTTTCGGAATCTCTGTCTGTCCATGATTTAATCCAACTGAAATCTTCCCATATCACCCGGTCTTTTCCAAACATACCTCCTCCGCTTCTGATTCTTGAACAGAGTATTTGCTATTACTAGCTGAAATTTATTACAGAACTCATTTAGTGTTTCTGCTCTCACATTCCTTGTCCCAAGCTGATATTCTAATGTAACCTTTTCTTCTGCTCCTTTCCATATAACTGCATTCCCGTTCCCCATTACCATTAGATTTTCCTGCCTCTATAGCCGTCCATAATTGCAAAAGTGTTGCCGGTGCAGGATTTTGCTCACAAACAGATCTCTCGCTTATGTCCCATAACTGTTAGATGGGATTCATGTTAGGAGATCTGCATGGCAAAATCATTCCCTCGAGTTTCCCAGAATATTCTTCAAACCAATCGCAAACAGTTGTAGCCCAGTGACATGGCAACGTTGTTTCGCAACATGGAGCACATGAATGACTGCAGATGGGTTCCAAGTAACCGAGCATAACCATTTACAGTCAATGGTTGGTTCATTTGGAACAGAGGACGCCGTCCATTCCACGTAAACACAGTCAACATCATAATGGAGGCACCAGCAGCTTGCTCAGTGCCTTGTTGACAACCTGTGTCCATGACTTTGTGGGGTGTGAGCCACACTCGAATCCTAACATAAGCTCTTACCAACTGAAATCGGGACTCATGTGGCCAGGACGTGTTTTCCAGTGGTCTAGGGTGAGAGGTATCATGAGCCCCCTCTCATATTTCTATTTTATGATTTATATTCAGAAATAATACCTAGGTCGGAAAATAAAGGAAGTAATAATACGAGGCACTGTGTGTTACTGTTACAGGTTACATGTTTTGAAGAACACTAAGAAACTGTACAACATGGGTGTACAGACACGGGCCACAAACCTGTCACTATGATTACGTAAGGGCTGCAGAATTTATTCGTTCACATCAGTCGTCTCACAAATATTCACTGTATTTAAATTTCATACTTTTATATTATTATTACTGACAGATCATCGCGAAGAAAATGCTTGCAGATTGACACCAATACATACACTCCTGGAAATGGAAAAAAGAACACATTGACACCGGTGTGTCAGACCCACCATACTTGCTCCGGACACTGCGAGAGGGCTGTACAAGCAATGATCACACGCACGGCACAGCGGACACACCAGGAACCGCGGTGTTGGCCGTCGAATGGCGCTAGCTGCGCAGCATTTGTGCACCGCCGCCGTCTGTGTCAGCCAGTTTGCCGTGGCATACGGAGCTCCATCGCAGTCTTTAACACTGGTAGCATGCCGCGACAGCGTGGACGTGAACCGTATGTGCAATTGACGGACTTTGAGCGAGGGCGTATAGTGGGCATGCGGGAGGCCGGGTGGACGTACCGCCGAATTGCTCAACACGTGTGGCGTGAGGTCTCCACAGTACATCGATGTTGTCGCCAGTGGTCGGCGGAAGGTGCACGTGCCCGTCGACCTGGGACCGGACCGCAGCGACGCACGGATGCACGCCAAGACCGTAGGATCCTACGCAGTGCCGTAGGGGACCGCACCGCCACTTCCCAGCAAATTAGGGACACTGTTGCTCCTGGGGTATCGGCGAGGACCATTCGCAACCGTCTCCATGAAGCTGGGCTACGGTCCCGCACACCGTTAGGCCGTCTTCCGCTCACGCCCCAACATCGTGCAGCCCGCCTCCAGTGGTGTCGCGACAGGCGTGAATGGAGGGACGAATGGAGACGTGTCGTCTTCAGCGATGAGAGTCGCTTCTGCCTTGGTGCCAATGATGGTCGTATGCGTGTTTGGAGCCGTGCAGGTGAGCGCCACAATCAGGACTGCATACGACCGAGGCACACAGGGCCAACAAACCGTCATCGAACCCATCGTTCTACCATTCCTAGACCGGCAAGGGAACTTGCTGTTCCAACAGGACAATGCACGTCCGCATGTATCCCGTGCCACCCAACGTGCTCTAGAAGGTGTAAGTCAACTACCCTGGCCAGCAAGATCTCCGGATCTGTCCCCCATTGAGCATGTTTGGGACTGGATGAAGCGTCGTCTCACGCGGTCTGCACGTCCAGCACGAACGCTGGTCCAACTGAGGCGCCAGGTGGAAATGGCATGGCAAGCCGTTCCACAGGACTACATCCAGCATCTCTACGATCGTCTCCATGGGAGAATAGCAGCCTGCATTGCTGCGAAAGGTGGATATACACTGTACTAGTGCCGACATTGTGCATGCTCTGTTGCCTGTGTCTATGTGCCTGTGGTTCTGTCAGTGTGATCATGTGATGTATCTGACCCCAGGAATGTGTCAATAAAGTTTCCCCTTCCTGGGACAATGAATTCACGGTGTTCTTATTTCAATTTCCAGGAGTGTATTTTCCCATTCGGAGGAGAAAGTTGGAGACTGGAATTTCGTGAAAGAGTCCGCCGCAACGAAAAACGCCGTTGTTTTAATGGTGTCCACCCGAAATCCTGTATCATTTCAGTGACACTCTCTCCCCTATTCCGCGATAATACAAAACGTGGTGCCCTTCTTTGAACTTTATGGATGTAGTCCGGCAGTCCCATCTGGTAAGGATCCCACACCACGCAGCAGTATTCTAAAAGAGAACGGACAAGCGTAGTGTAGGCAGTATCCTTAGTAGGTCTGTTACATTTTCTATGTGTCCTGCCAATAAAACGCAGTCTTTGGTTAGCCTTCCCCCAACATTTTCTATGTGTTCCTTCCAATTTATGTTGTTCGTAATTGTAATTCCTAGGTATTTAGTTAAATTTACGGCCTTTAGATTTGACTGATTTATCGTGTAACTGAAGTTTAACGGATTTCTTTTAGCACTCATGTGGATGACCTCACACTTTTCGTTATTTAGGGTCAATTGCCAATTTTGACACCATACAGCTATCTTTCTAAATCGTTTTGCGATTTGTTTTGATCTTGTGATTGCTTTATTAGTTGATAAATAACTGCGTCATCTGCAAACAACTTTAGACGGCTGCTCAGATTGTTCCCCAAATCTTTTATATAGATAAGGAACAGCAAAGTGCCTATAAAACTACCTTGTGAAACGCCAGAAATCACTTCTGTTTTACTCGATGACTTTCCGTCAGTTACTACGAACTGTGACCTCTCTGACAGGAACTCACAAATTCAATCACATAACTGAGAGGATATTCAATAAGCACCCAGTTTCACCACAAGCTTGTATGGTACAGTGCCAAAAGCCTTCCTAACATCCAGAAATACGGAATCAATCTGAAATCCCTTGTCAATAACACTCAACACTTCATGTGAGTAAAGAGCTAGTTATCTTTCACAAGAATGATGATTTCTAAATCTGTGTTGACTGTGTGTCAATAGACCGTTTTCTTCGAGGTAATTCATAATGTTCGAACACAATATATGTTCCAAAATCCTGCTGCGTATCGACGTTAATGATATGGGCCTGTAATTTAGTGGATTACTCCTACTACCTTTCTCGAATATTGGTGTGACCTGTGCAACTTTCCAGTCTTTGGGTGCGGATCTTTCATCGTGCGGTTGTATATGATTGTTAAATATGGAGTTATTGCATCAGCATACTCTGAAAGGAACCTCATTGGTATACAGTCTGGACCAGAAGACAGTACGTCCAAACGGCCGTCTGTTGCCCCTTTAGTGCTTATCCAGATCTTCCAGGTGGAGTTACTGGAGTGTCTGATGTGCGCCTGCGCTGAAATGTTAATCGTGCGCATCTATCGTCGCTGCAAACACATGCTGCAAATTTCACCTGATTTGGATGCTTCCTTCAGGGTGCCGCATTTTGGGTGGCCAGCAGTCTAGTTACACTAACATATTTTATTGTTGTCCGCTAGTGCAGTGACAAATTTCACGTAATGGTGGCGTTTACCTCTTTGTAAGTACGGACTTCACGTCTTAGACAGCTGTGCCCCGAACTTCCATCACATGGCGCTCTCTCCACGTACATATGTGTCATATGTGGCATACAATTTTTACTGTATGCAAGTAACAATGGTAGCCTGAAAATGTCCAAGGGCGAAACGTTACCTAATAGCTCATGCATGGAACAAAGTATTTACTTCAAAATAAAGTATCCTACGCAGAAAATAGTTTCTCTCAGGTAGACCACAGTGTAGTGCTAAATAAACTTGCCCGTTAATGAATTGTGGGTAAGGCGTCCAACAGGTTCCTACTTTAACTGAACAGATGGCAGCAAAGGTTTCCTTCGCATGCATAAGTAACAGGGAATGTGCTAGCACCCGACTCGGATTTGTACACATATGCATTTACCTGGCAGATGCGAAAAACAACTAACTAATTTAATAATACAGTTAGCCACTGAGAACACCGGTCTACCTGACGCCAGATGATTTAAAATAAATGTGGTTTCATCTAACTTTGTTATGCTGATTTCAAAACTATTCTTAGCAGTTTTTCTGTAATGGAATAAAGTTTATTGTGTTTTTAGTTATAAGAACGTAGGATAGAATGCTCGAAAATGCACAGATTTTTACGTGAATTTTGTAGATTGGCAAAGCAAAAGCATTAAACTGTAAAGATATGGCCAAATCGGAGACACTTTATACCTGGAACTAAAAACATCATACTCGCAGCGCTTTTGGACCTCAAACAAATATTGCTTAAACAACTACATGTAAAACTGGGCTTGAAGAAGCAGTTTGTAAGGCCTCCTCTAGAAGATGGACCCTGCTTTACGTACCGTTCTATGAAACTTCCCTTCATTAGTCCGGAAAAAAATTGAAGCTGCAATTGTCTTTTCGTCCTCAGATTCACAAACGGGTTTAGGATAACGACTCTGAGAATACAGTGAACGCTAGAGAAAAATATACATGGATTGGCTTCAGGTCTCTTACTGAAAACCTGCTAGATAATAAAAAAATTACAAATTACAAAAACATTGTCAAAATAATGTTAGAAAATTTCAGGAGAGTTGTAAAGTGATTTTGAAAGTCCACTTCTTTAAGTCATATGATGGATACTTCCCTGAAAATTTGGGACATTATGAGCTAGGAGAACGCTTCCATCGAGACATTAGGAAGCTCGAGAAGAGGTACCAGATAAGACAAAATGAAAGTACGAAGGCCGACTATCGCTGGATGTTGAAGGTGGGTAGTAAAGATGAAGGTTGTGCGAGGATATCAAACACGAGAAAATCGGAAAATTAAGTATCAAAGAGTGCTTAAAATTTTTCCAAGAGAACGTTTTGTAGTTTGTCTGATATATGCCCACAAAAAGAAAACACTAATTATAAAACAGAATCTGATCGAAAATTTTATTTTAGTAATTGTGCTTCAGTGACGTAATTCTTTAAAATAGGAGACCTTATTTAGTGACAAATCCCTGTATGGCAGAACAAAATGACGGTAATCTTTGGTATCGTCACCACCTTTATTGAGAAATCGTCTGACAAAACAAATTTTTAATGCGCAGTCGTGTAACGAATATACTTTCAACGACAAGTTAAGATAAGCGCTAGAATAAGTCAAGACCAGTTAAGATACAGCTTTATGTCCTGAGATATCAATGTGCAGTACTTACTTTTGTAATTAATTGAGAGTCAACTGTGCATGATATATATCTTTTGCGCTCATCATTTAAAGAAAGATGAAAAATCCGATAAAACTGATATTCTGCATGTCCACCTGCATTATCTTTTGAACTATTCTTTCGAATTATTTGAAAATGTCGCTAATGGAAAGCTATTTGTTAAGCTATGTCTCAGAGAAATATTGCGCATACATAGTAAAAGAAATGCAAAACTGTACAACTACGCTATTGATGAGAAACTGCTGAAAACAGTATCTAACGTAAGATATCTAGGAGAAACTATCCACAGCGACCTTAAGTGGAATGAACACATGAACAAAATAGTAGGAAAAGTAGACGGAGATTCATAGGAAGTATCCTAAGGAAATGTAATTCATCCACGAAGAAAGTGGCATAGGAGGCGCTTGGTTGACCAAAACTTCAATATGGTTAATCGATCTGGGATCTTTACCACGTAGGACTGACGGAAGAGATGACAGATGAAAACTTCCATACGTCGTCAGCCGCAGTGCCTATTGCTTCGGACGTGCTTACATGTCTAAGTGAACTTTGCATCGTATTCGGAATAAGACAGGCACTGCAATATCGTCTTTGATTCAATGCCGAGGCGTGTAGCAGTGGTTGTAGCCAGCAATGGTGGTAACACACAATACTGATTTCATCATATTCCTCACTTCAAAGCCGGCCGCGGTGGTCAGTCCGGAACCGCGCGACTGCTACGGTCGCAGGTTCGAATCCTGCCTCGGGCATGGATGTGTGTGATGTCCTTAGGTTAGTTAGGTTTAAGTAGTTCTAAGTTCTAGGGGACTGATGACCACAGATGTTTAGTCCCATAGTGCTCAGAGCCAAGCCTCACTTCAAATGGGGTGTTTTCAATCATGTGATCTTTGTACATCGCCTCTTCTCCCAAATAAATTTGGCTGTCATATCTGCTGTCCTTCTTGGTGCTGCATTTTGGATGGCTAGCAATGTATTTGAAATGAAACTACGTAGTTGTTTGGGTGTCCAGAAAATGTGACACTGAAATGCGGAGTGCGAAATGGTGACCTCGTCACTGGGATGTAGCCGTCTCAGTAGTGTTAGTAAATATTTGGCTATAAATATCACATCAGTTGCTAACGATACTGTAGTTCACATCTGCATTGCTGTTCGTGGCCGAGTCTTTTATATATGAGAATCGTGTATAAGACATTGAAACCGGTCTTATGTAAATAAGAGTACTTTGTGATCGAGACAGATATATTTCTACATTACTAACGATACTGTAGTGAAACGTACTCACAAACAGCAAACAAAGCGAAGAAATTAGGGTGCAATGGGGCAGCAGAAACAAATGAGGTACTTTTTTGAACTGGCTACGACCAGAAGCTGGAGGAAATTGCGACACGAATAAACGGCCTCATTCCTCCCCCACAACTTTGCGTTGCACTGTAGAGCGTAGTTTTCGATATAAATGCAAATGTATGCAGCCGGGCGCGCACTGTGTGCATGTTCCATCCAACAGTTTCAAAGTCGGTCAGCTACAAAAAGAACCGTACCGACTTTACGGCGTTATTTCACGCCGAGGATTAAAGTCTGTGGCGTGAGATATGTATCTCGTCTCCTTCGGCCTTCTCCCGCCCCCTACCCCGCCCTCGCAGTTCTCGACATCCTTCTGCAGGCCAATGCGGAGCGCTGTAAGCCACGCCACAGAGGGCTGCAGAAGTCTTCCGTATGCTAGAGTTGCGTCGCGGTGCAAGTGGGGTATTGTTTGCACTACCTCATATGCTACTCTCTTAATTCTCCAGCGCCTTTGTCGGTAATCGTTACGACATCTATATCTATACTCCGAGACCCCACCTTCTTCCCCCTCCCCCCAATCCCCCCTCTCTGTCGTGAACTATGCATGGCAAAAGCGCCTGATGATAAAGCTATGGAGTGAGATCTAATTTCTGTGTTTTACGCGTCGTGGTCATGTCAGAGATATAATCTATCTGATCAAAAGTATCCGGACAATTCTGCGTAATACGGAATCGAACACTAGATGTCCCTGCCACTGTAACAGGAGGCAGGGAGTATCGTGTTATCAGTGAAAATTACAATTTCTGGTAAGTACTATGGTACCAATCTGCTGAGGTCATCGGTCCCTAAGCTTACACACTACTTAATCTAACTTAAACTAATTTACACTAAGGACAACACACACTCCCATGCCCAGGGAGGACTCGAACCTCCGACGGCAGGAGCCACCCGAACCGTGACAAGACGCCTGAGACCGCGCGGCGTGTTATCAATGGAAAAGCAGTAACAGTAGAGTGGGTCTGTCAGGAGAGTTCAATGACTTCAAACATGGAGTATTCACTAAATGTCGTCTGAGCTGCATCAGCCGCATTTCAATCCTTCTAAGCCCACGTTGATTGTTGGTGACGTGTTGGCGAAGTGGAAACGCGAAAGAACAACTACAGCTAAACCAAGACTTAAGTGATTAACATTGCAAGATCACATTTCAATGTAAGCGCGAGATAAGCCATTGCAAATCTGAATGCTAGTGTATTAATAACTGGAGTAATCGCCAGAATGTTGCATGCAAGCATGCAAACGTGCATGCATGGTGTTGTACAGATGAGGGATGTCGGTTTGTGGGTCGGAATTCCATGCCTGTTGCACTTGGTCGAGCAATTTGGGGACGGTTAATGCTGTTTGTGGGTGACGCTGGAGTTGTCCGATGATGTCCCATATGTGCTGGATTAGAGACAGATCGAGCACGCCAAGGCAACATGTCAACATTCTGCAGAGTGTGTTGGGTTACAATAGCATTATCCAGTTGCAAAACACCCCTGGAATACTGTTCATGAATGGCAGCACAACAGGTCCAGTCACCAGACTGAAGTAGAGTTTTGCAGTCAGTGCGCATGGGATAACCACGAGAGTACTCCTGCTGTCATACGAAACTGCAGTCCAGTCCACAATGCCACGTGTAGGTTCTATGTGTCTGATACACAGACAGATTAGTTGAAGGCCCTCAACTGGCTTCCTTCTAAACCAACACGCAGGCATCACTGGCATCGAGGCAGATCCAGCTTCCATCAGAAAACAGAGCAGACATCCACCCTGCCCTCCAATGAGCTCTTGCTTGACACCACGGGAGTCGCAAATGGCGGTCGTTTGAGGTCAGTGGAAAACAGACTGCAGGATGTCTGGCTCAGAGGTGTTGTAACTCGCCAAAGTTTGCGTTGCATTAGATCCGCATTACTAGTAGGTGTCGCCTGATGTTATTTTCAAAATTTGCTGTTATGAAAAAAAATGGGGTTTTAATTAGTTCTTTGGAAAGTGTTCTTGTGCTGGCATAAGCTATCGCCAGTACACCAGGAGGCAAAAAGGGGGGGGGGGGAGGGAGGGGGAATATCGATAGTAGGCGCAAGCAATGCGCCTATCAGGGGAGAGGCCAAAGACAAACTCGCAAGAAACGCGCCCCCAACGCCCTCTCGACCGTCGGTATTTAAATCGCCGCTGCGGACCGGAGGGCCCAGCCAGTCAGTCATCCAGTGAGTCAACGTGCCGAGTCATCAGTCACAGCCCAGTGCGAGTCGCAGTCGCAGCTAGCTCAGCCTCTAGCTCAGAGTCAGTCAGTACCTAGCGACCAGAGTAGTGTGCATAGCGGGACTTGTACTTCACCAGCAGTGAGGCTAACGTGGTACAAGCTCTCTGTAATAGTCCACAACACCTAGACTACCTTGAGTTAAGTAACTTCTTGTTATTACGAATAAAGAACCCTGTTACTACACGCATGCAGTTTGTGGTATAGAAGAAGATACAGGTCACCAAACAACATCCTCTCCTTGATTTCCATGGTACAAGACTACAGTGACAACGAGACGACACAAAAGTTCTTATGTATATTGTTGTAAAATGCTGTAGAGGTTGTCGCCCAAAAATATGTGAGCAGCAGAACCCGGTCAAAATCAGCGGATTCACTACGTACAGATGGCTGCAGAGCTGCGGGTTGCAGCAAAGATAACATCTACGGCGCAGCTGATCACCTCAAGAGTCCAACGACAGTCGCACAGAAACTCCAGCTATTGTTAAAAGAATGAGTGTGCTATGTTTGTTCTTGTAAATGGTTCTTGGTTTATTCCATGAGAAATTCTGTTAGTCGTTGTAGGTTGGCAGCCGGACTTAGATCAGTCCAAATCAGTCTTAGACTTTAGAGTGTCTAAGTCAAACGCTACAAACGCTCAGAAGAACTTTAGTAAGATTGTTATCGGCTTGTCTGAAAGATATTTACTTCGATCTATGATGATTTTGACCTCGCTTTGTGGGGTGAAAAGCGCCAAGTGATTGATTTGCGTGGTAATTTAGAAATTTGTGTGAGGTAGCAGTAATAGTTACATTACATTCTAGTTTAGGATTGGTTTCTTGTGGTTGGCGATTTTATGTCAAAACAGTTACTGAAGAAAGTGTATCTTGAAAGCCACACGTTTTTAGGCGATCCGTATCTCGGTTAACATGGCGATTTTTCATTTTGTTGTGGGAGATAAGTGATGTTCCCACGCGAAGTCTTTATTTGAACCTGAAGGTGGAGAAAGCCTGCATGAAGGAAATAGTGACTCTGCGTTGTTGTATTAGTGAAATAGAAGGTGAAAGGAAGCACTTAGGAAAGAGTGACTTTGCGATATTGTGTTACGGCTTATTTTGTGTCTTCAACGTGAACGTTGGGGTATTTTAGTTAATATTTGGAAATCTCTGTATAGATTCACATCTGTGTTATCTCTGTAATTCGGAGAACGCACGTTCTGCGGTTGAATGTGGTGTAGTTTGATGTTTGGTTTGTGGGGCTCTCAACTGCACCGTCATCAGTGCCCATAGAAAGTCCCAGTTATTTCACAGTCCAATTTTTTACACAGTCCAAGCGAGCCATTGCCACAAGTGATGATGATAATGATGAGGACAAGACAAACACTCAGTCCCCGAGCAGAGAAAATCCCCAACCCGGCTGGGAATCGAACCCGGGACCCCGTGATCCAGAGCTGGCTACTACACCACGAGCTGCGGACGAATGTGATATAATGAGATCCAGTCTAAGTTAGTAGGAATCGCACTCGCAGTCTCAAATATAGCAGCTTTTCCTATAAAACCCTGAACGACAAAGCAAGAACCTTTGTCACTCTCAGTGTCTCTCCTATCGTGCGAGTGCTGTGTTTTAAATAATCTCAGTAGCAGTATGTCCAAGGATAGTCAACTCCTGAAGTGCGCTTAATTTTGAGTCTGTTGTAAAGTCCAAGCAGTCTAAAAGTCGCAGTGGCACTCGGTTTTTTGTTTAATATACATATTTTTTTTACTTTTATTCTTAGAGGGGTTTGTTAAATTGGTCAACACTCGTAAAATCAAAGCTGACTTGTGTCTGTGCATGAAAGGAAACAGGCAATAAAGACAGAACAGTTTCTGTTTCAAAAATAAAAATAGTATCCCAAGTCTGAGTTGCCTTACATTTAATATTCAATTTGAGGCGTGGCGCCATATTTCGCTCCTGTCTAGAGCCTGTGTATCAGGAGAATGACTCATGCGTGCTGTGACAGATGGTCTGAAGCGGGTTCAGTCGAGTACGTAGCTCTAATTTTCATCTGCTAGAGGACAGTAGCGGACAGGACTAAACAGAAAGAACTATAATGTAGTTAAGAATTTTGACCACCAGGTCCAGTAGTGCACAGACATTCAAGAAACAGGTCAAGAGAATGCTTTTGTGAATTGTTCTGTTTCTTTCTTGAAGAATTTTTTGTTTATTTCTGTTTGTGCAGTTTTGTATAGGCTATCAGTAGTGTGAATGATGCGTGAATGTGGCCGAAAGTAAATAAGTAGATCATTGTTCAATTGATGAACGCTGTGCGAAGTAGTGTGCGAAAGTTTTAAGACATCGTGAATGCAGATGACGGGGAATTTTGTATCATAATATGTTAAGTAAGTTTATGGTAAAAGGAAAGCTAATTCGAATGCAAATGAAAATAGTTAACAACGTAAAGTATAAATAAAATATCAGAATGTTAAATATTTATTTCGAGAAAAAGTACAGTTCGAAAGCGTGTTATTTGTTGATAGGTTAGTCATGAAAAGCGCGGACTAAAGAGTGAGAATAACGATTTTCTATTGAAAACTGACCAATCAGAACGGAGTATTCTTAGCGTGTCTTTTCTCTTGGAGATAGAGAATGCTTACAGCAGTCAAACGGGGTTGGAGCACAGTCTTTCAATGGTACGGCCGTGTGTAGTATGAGCTCCGAAGGAAGTTGTGATTTGCCGGTTTTAGTCATGCTACATGTTTCAAAACTGTTTCAAAGTGAAGGCATATTTATTCCGTGTGTGTTTTTAGAAAGTACGGATTTTTTAAAGTAATTTGGTGTATGAGGAAAGACAGAAATTCCGAGTGGAATATTGAGCATATCAGTGACTAAAAACTTGAGTGCATTAGACACCGATGTACTTAAGAGCAATGCGAGCATTTTTATTTAAGAACGATCAGTGCTTAGTAGCTGTTCGGATTTCGGAAAATACGTTATCATAAACTTGCTAACGTGAATGAAAGGGTTTGTGCTTGACTGTGGTAAGATTAGCAAGAGCTTTGCAGTGAACGTGTACAATTCAAGGTTCAGAATATACCGGAGTTTTGCCGGTATTTCCACCTTTAATTCAAAATTAAGACCTTTTCCCGAATCTTAGGATAGCTGCGTTGTAGGCAGCCTGGTGTGAGTTGCAGTATGAAAGGTTTCTGGTCAGCTTTCCTACCGGCGATCTGCTGCAACGAGTTCACAGGTAGGTGCAGGTAATGGACGAACGTAACCGCGCCACCGCACATGGTGCATCTGTGCCGGGAAAACAGTTGAAAAGCCATAGTACGCTGAATCCGTGCTTGAGAGAAATTTTGTGAAAGACCGTATAGTGAACGCTAATGAAAAATTTAGTAAATCGGTACACGCGAAAATTTGAATGGAACCCGTTTCGAGTCGTCGAAGAGACTTACAAGAAAGAAAAGATGTTGAACATCCACAAGAAGAACGAGGGTGCATCGAAGCAGCAGACGGCATCGTAGCGGTATCAACGAGCAGCAGTTCAGCAGGGCAACGCTGCCAACTTACACGACGAGTAGGGACCCTGAAACTGGTACGGACTCACAGTTTCAGCACGCCGAGGCCGCAGCATTCAACAAAAGATAAGTTTGTTACATTTGTTGTGCGTGCGTGTGTGTGTGTGTGTGTGTGTGTGTGTGTGTGTGTGTGTGTGTGTGTGTGTGTATGATGAAAGACTGAGTAACATGGAAAGTGATAAAGATTTTGTAAATACCATAAAAGAGGAAGAACTCTCTTTCACTGTAAGTGCTTCACAGACTAACACGCCTGAACAGAGAGAAAGAGTAGATGTTAAAATAAAAGAAGAGGTTTTTGACGATATTTATTTGTTATTTACGGACAGTGAAGTAGAATCTTCTTCAAGTATGTCAGTTAATGTGACTAGTAGGGATAATGTAAATCCTGAAAGTGACAGTAAGCATGAAATCGGTAACAACCAATTGAATGATGGGGTGTTCGTAGTGTTACTGAAATAAATGTGGATACCAAATCTGGAATAGTACCGGTGGAACAAGGTAAACAGGAAACAGTAATGCAGAAAATAGAACCTGGAAGTATGCAAGAAACGTTTGCAGCATTAATAGGTTCTATAAAAGATGGACATACTAATTTGGCTGAAACAATTGGTCAGAAAATTAGTAAGTTTGATAAAAATCTCGAAAAGCAAACTAGCGATTACAATGAAAAACCTGAAAAGCAGACTGCTATTTTAAAAGAAATGTGGAAAAATGATTTGAAGTCGTCAGAAAGTAAAATGGAAGGCAAACTTTTTGAGAATAACTGCCAACAATCCATTAACACTGTAAAAAGTGAATTAACAGATGCCTTGAAAAAAGTCGCTATTGGAAAGAAACAAAGGATAGGTTTGATAACAGAAAGTAGAGATCAAAATAGCGGCGGTAGAGTCTATATGTATAAATGATCGCAAACTGTTAGACAGTAAAATCAGTTCTGAATATGCCAAATGTATGAATGAAGTAAAATGTGTGTCTGACCGAGTGGGTGTTTCTGAAGAAAATGTTCTTCAGCTAACTAATCACGTAGAAGAGGTTGAAAACAAGTTGGATGAGCATAGCAGTAGATTATGTCAAGTTGAAACTAACCTCAGACATAGAACTAACAATAGTGGGTGTAGTTTTGTAGTAGAATCGTCTGAAATATCATATGCCACTAACAGGCAGTTTTTATGTTTTGATACAACAGGAAATATACATCCAAAAGAATTTTGGAATAACTTTGAGGGTGCTCTACCTAGTTTCTGGTCAGACAGACAGAAAATAGTTTATTACGTCTAAATTCTTGGGAGAGGCTAGAACTTGTGTGTGTGTGTGTGGGGGGGGGGGGGGGGAAGGGGGGTTATCGCTACTGAACAGTGCGATACTCTAGATAAATTTAAAGAGGCGTTTTTTAAAGAATATTAGGGCAAGCAAAAAGAAATGGAATTCTTAAATAGCGTCTGTACTGGGGAAAAGTTTAATCTCAGAAAAGAAAGCGTAAGAAAGTTCGCGTCAAAGTGTATGACAAATTTGTCATATTTAAATAATAAAGTCGAACCAGAACAAATCGTTATGGGCCTGGAAGGTAAACTGCCCATGAACTGGCGAAACAAAATTATTGCAGCTCCGAGGCATGACGTTCATAAATTCATTAGTTATTTGGAGAGAGCTGAGAAGTCGTTGCATGAGGACGAGCATACAAATCGTAATGTCAAGCCATCAAATAATGCACAACCGCGGCAGAATGTAACCGTTAACATAACTGACGTGTACCGTGGAAAAAGCAGGAGCTATCCAGCAAATGATAGGCGAAATAATGGGGAACAGGTGTACAATCATCGATCGTATTCGCCAGTGCGAGAGGATGATGTTACGCCAAGGCGACAGCAAATGGGGGTAAACGTAACAAATGGTACAGAATCCCAGAATCTGTTAAATTAAATGCCGTCTGTGAAAGGGCTATGGAAGTAGTAACCTGAACCCGCTAGCAAAACCCTTTATACGTGTTAGCGCTAAACAGAGTGGGATTATAAGTGGGGAGCAGAAGAAGGTAGTAACAACAGACGAAACGAGCTACATAAAAATCTGTACATTTAACAGAAGTTTAGGGGATTTTTTGGACAGACATAAACAAAATAAGCACTGTATTGCAGACGAAATGGGCGATGTACAAGCGGAAAATGCGACGGAACCTGATTGCCAGAATATCTTTAGCAACCAAGCTGAAGTCGGGTCATGTTTTGGGGGAAGGAGAAAGTGCAGAAGCTGCAGAATTACGAAAGATTAGTGATGTTAGTGTAGAGGAAATTCTAGCGTCTATAAATGACATTTGTGAGGCTATAAGGGAGAGGCAGGGAAATGATGACCAAAATGGAGGTCAGTCAATTAATTGCGGAAAAAAGGAAGAGAGAGAGGAAAGGGAGAATGGCGAAACGCCGGAAAAAATTTTCAGCTGTCATTAGTGGACAGAGTAGCTAGTATGCAGGAGAAAAGTAATGAGCATAATTCTGCAAAAATCTGTGTAATTTCTGGAAACAGAGAAGGTTTCGATAGAAGGGAGGTTCTGTACGATTTGTTGGAGGGGGGTCTCTGGCACAAGCAATGAAAGGAAGGTGTTGAGTCAGCCAGTAATTAGTCTATAAGTGTGTACCGAAGAAGTACAGTGTTTCGTAGATAGTGGCAGTGATTTATGTGCTGTAAGTAAAAGTTGGTTAGAATCGTTGCCAAATAGAAATGAACTTATAATAATGGCAGTAACGGGGGTGTGGATAATTGTAGCTACAGGAAAAGTTAAAAAAACCTGTTAAACACGACGTTCTGTTGCCAATGAAAATAAGTGTTGTGCAAGTGCTCCATAACTTCCTTATGATCCCTGATCTATGTATAAAGCTGCTAATTAGCGTAGATTCCTTTAACCAGTACAAAGGGAGATTAAATTTTAATGAAATGTAGTAATTTTTGAAGTAAATGGGAAAGATGTGATTGTACCATTTTTTCGAAAAAGTAATTTGACCAAAGAAGGAGCAGGCAGTATACCAATTAGATATTGTAAAAGGTTGGAAGATTTAGAGGGCTACAATGAGTATGTGGATGATGTGGTGGTGGATCCTGAGGAGATGGAAGGTGGTACAAGAAAAAAAGAGGTGCCACACTTGGAAGAGCATCAAAGGGACAAATTAAAAGAGGTGCTACTAGATCACAAAAATGTTTTCTCTGATCAACCTGGCTTAGTCAAGGAATATGAATGATACTTAAATGGAAAAGATGACACTCCTTTTTTCAAAAAACATAGGGAGGGAAATTATTTAATGCCCCATGTTTAAGAAAGCTGTTGAAAAAAGATGCACCATAAAAATGGACCAATGAATATCAAATTGCAATTGAGGAACTAAAGAACGCCTTATGTGAAAGCTAAATACTTCATCACCCCGATTTTTCCTAGCCTTTTTGCTTAATGGCGGATGCGTATGGATACAGTATTGCAGTAGAGCTGTTTCAAGTGTATTTAGGAGGAGGCGAAGAGATTCATAAAACTATTGCATTTGCGAGCAGATTGTTGCAACAATCTGAGAAAAATTATTGCATTTTGGAACAAGAGGCGTTAGCTATCATTTTTGGCTTGGTAAAATTAAAAGAATACCTGTTGGGACACAGAGTAATTGTATACAGCAACTGTAGGGCATTGACATATTTGCAGATGTGCAAATTGAAACACACCAGACTAACCAGGTAGTCTTCATACTTGCAACAGTAAGATCTGGAAATTAAATACATAAAAGGATCTGAGAATTTGATGGCTGATTCATTATCAAGGGTAGGGGAATGGGGTAGAAGACAATTAGAATAACGAAAATATGTTGACAGACAAAAAAGGGATCTATATATTTGCAACCAAAATGAAAATTTATGGAGAGGGGCGGCTGAAAAAAATATGTAAAGAATTAAGGAGGGAACAAAACCAAAATGACAATTTGAGTTTAGTAAAAAATTATTTAGGTGACCAAGCTTATCCTAAAGTTGCCGATTATTGCATCAGGGGATTTTATTCCATGGGAGAAAAATACGGCTAGTCAGTCGAAGGTTTTTTTTCCTGAAGAACATGTTAACTTACTAACTGACTACATATACATGAAAGGTTTGGGTATTCTGTGGCCAGAAAATGTGTAGCCAAGTTATTAGTGAAACAGTGATCTTTAATAATATATGGAGGCGTGCAAAAGCAAGGGTTCCAATGTGTGACACATGCCAAAAAGTATGGGCAAATAATAAAATAATTCAAGGCCAAATGTATATTGTTGAGCCACAAAATAAGTTTGACCTTGTAGCTTGTGATATTTGCTGTGTCTCGAGGTGGTTGTGAGTACGTTTTCGTTTTGGTGAATGGGTTCAAAAATTTGTGAAACAATACCCAATTACGAAGGCTAATGCGAAAGTGTGAGTAAATGAAATCTAGAGAGACTACTTCTTGGTTGTAGGAGTCCCAAAAGCTATCTTGTCTGACAATGGCCCACAATTTGTTTCCAATAAATTTAAAGGATTTTTAGAAAGCCGAAACATTGAGCACATAAAGAATTCAGCGTATTTTCCGCAAGGAAATATGTTTGAAAGGATCATGAAGGAAATGAAAAGGTTATGTCGTACTTATTGCCACAGAAAACATACAGCTTGGGCACAACATATAGAATGAAACTTCCTGGCAGATTAAAACTGTGTGCCGGACCGAGACTCGAACTCGGGACCTTTGCCTTTCGCGGGCAAGTGCTCTACCAACTGAGCTACCCAAGCACGACTCACGCCCCGTCCTCACAGCTTTTACTTCTGCCAGTACCTCGTCTCCTACCTTCCAAACTTGATAGAGCACTTGCCCGCGAAAGGCAATGGTCCCGAGTTCGAGTCCCGGTCCGGCACACAGTTTTAATCGGCCAGGAAGTTTCATATCAGCGCACACTCCGCTGCAGAGTGAAAATCTCATTCTGGAAACATATACAATATTTTGAATGTGTAATCAATAATATAAAGCATGAGGCTACAGGGTTCACTCTATGTGAATTGATGTGTGGAGTAAGACCAAATAACTTACTGTTTGAACTAATAGAGTTTCTTGTTATTGTAGACCTGGCACTAAGTGTAAGGGAAAAAACTGCTAGAGAAAATATTAGAAAAAAAGCATTGGAACGAAAAAGACGCCATGATGCTAAGTCTCAACCAACGATTTTCCAAACTGGAGAACTAGTACTAGACAAAACTAGGAAAAGGTCAAAAAAGATTACAGCAGAAATGAAAAAGTTTAAGGACAAGTGTATGGGTCCATTTAAGATTGCTGAAAAACCACAACCAAAGGTGTATAAATTAGGATAATGGAAATTGGGGAAACCATTGGGCTTAAGAAATGTTATCGACATGAAAAGATAGATTAGTCCAGAGTTAGATGTGAGCTAAGGTTGGAGGCCTCAGAGGGCGTTGCAACCTATGCAGAGCTAGGTGTTCGACGAACACCAGGTGCTCTATTGATTGACAATGCTATTTCGGTTTCTTTTCGTATTGTCAATCTTCCTCTTCTGCCATTCTGAGCTGAATCTATCATCTTTAATTTTCTTCTCTATCAGTGAAGGTAAAGCATTTGAGAGCCTCAGAGAGCGCCATGGTGTCTTATGACGAAATAAGTTTTATGGCGAGAGAAATTGGGGTCAAATTGTAATGGACGTAGGAAAATAATAAGGTACGAAGGTGGTGACGTAGAGGGAAAGTAGAAAAAGGGTGCATTATTCTGTTGAAAGCTGACAGTAAGGATTGACTTAAGTAATATGAGAAGCTATTCCATGGTGTGTGGAAGTGTACGAAGCATTAATGTATCAGTTAAAAAATGGCAGATACGGAGGAATATCCTGTTGGAATATGTAAAAATAAATTGGAGGCTGAGTGAAATGTAGGGAAACGAAAGTAACCGGATGTGACAAGTACAGTTAATAAAGGAGATTTTGAGGATGAAGACTAAAGTGTAGTGGTTAGGGAAAGGCGTGTTGTATTGATGAAAAGGGATATAGTGGCCATATAGTTAAAGGAAGTTTAACAAATATGACTAAAACTATACTGGGATAAAGATGAAGAACATTTATAATATTATGAAAGGAATGTGAATGAATGTGGAGATTATATTGAAAACAAAAAATTTTGATTACTTTTCAATAGTGATAAAAAAATATGAAGAAGAAGTGATGCAAAGAGACACTGCATAAAAGTGGTAACCATGTATATTAAAATGTTTGTAAATAATTGCTTTCAAAATTAAATGTTCACAAGTTGAGTTAAAGTGCAGCAAAAGTTTAAATTTTGCTTTTAATAGCAACTAGTTTTGTTAAAAAAACTCATTAAGTCTTCTAAAGGAAATAATTTCTTGAAAAAAAAAGTTTCTGGTAGATTTGGTCTTGCTGATTAAAGTAAAATAAAGAAGCAACACTCTGTTAATTTCCTTTCATCTGAAGTCAAGTTAAACGAAATATAAAATTTCTAAATTTCTTATAATAATAAGTAACTGTGTATGAGGATGTATGTAAAGTAAGTAGTCTTAGATGGAAGTATGGTTTCAGGGACAACGTTGCATGTAAACCCTGGAATGACAGATATGTGGAGAATGGAGGAATGTTATGGATGTTACAATGCAAAGGTGCCATAATCAAAAACTAGGGAAATGTATGTGACGAAAATACGATAGTGATGTGCTTGTGCTAAGGTAGGATAAATTACCATTATTAAATGGAAAGACATAAACTGCAGTGCATTTAAATAAAAAAGTGAACAAGAAGTTAAATTCAAAAGACTTTAATGAAACATGAGTTTACAAAAATGTTGAAAAGTTATTAAAATGTTGAAAATTTATTTTGAAAATTTTCATCAGTTTCGTCAAGTCAGATATTATTTTTCATAAAGATATTAAAAGGTTACGCTAGGATAGTTGTAGACTGTCAAGTCTTTTCTCTTGGAGGCAGAGAATGCTTACAGCAATCAAAGGCGGTCAGAGCCCAGTCTTTCAATGGTACGGTCGTGTGTAGTACGAGCTCCGAAGGACGTTATAATTTGCCGGTTTTAGTTGTGCTACATGTTTCAAAAGTGTTTTAAAGTGACGGCATATTTATTCCGTGTGTTTTTTTTAGATGTGAACGGATTTTTTAAGTAATTTGGTGTATGAGAAAAGGCAGTAATGCCAAGTGGCACATTGAGCATATCGGTGACTAAAAACTTGAGTGCTTTAGACACCGTTAAACTTAACAGCATGGCAAGCATTTTTATTTAAGAACGATCCGTGCTTAGTAACTGTTCAGATTTCGGGACTGTGTTAGGATTAGCACGGGCTTTGCAGCGAACGTGTATAATTCAAGGTTCAGAATATACCGAAGTTTTGCTAGTATTTCCGCCTTTAATTCAAAATTAAGACCTTCTCCCGATTCTTAGGATAGTTACGTTGTATGTAGCCTGGTGCGAGTCGCAGTACGGCAGGTCTCTGCTCGGCTTTCATACCGGCGATCTGCTGCAACGAGTTCACAGGTAGGTGCAGGTAATGGACGAACGTAACCGCGCCACCGCAAGTTTTATAGCAAACGAATAATATGCAAATATCGTAAAGTGGTAAAACGAAGCTAAAAATCAGATAAAGAGAAGTGTGCAATGTTATAAAAAGCTATGATATCAATTTCCAAAGAAATAGGAATATTAGTTCAAATTTCTAAAGAGAGAAATTATTTCATATTTCTTAAGTTAAAAAGGAGAGAAATTATCCCCAGGATTTTATTTAAACGGAAAGTTGATTCATTCTTGAAAGAAAGGTAATTTATTCAATTTACTAAATGTCTGACAATTTTAAAACGAATTAATACGTTGGTATATAAGTTCTGCAACGATGTTGTTGTAGCGTGATTGGTACATAAAGGAGTTATCTCTGATTAATAAAGTCAGTTAAACAAGAGAGTAATTATATCTCTTAAAATACGGCATAAAATAAATAGTATTTAAAAGTGCAGACAAGCACACTGCAATTAGACGGTTGTTCGTAATTTCGTTGCAGTTTTGAATTGCAAAGATATTTATTCAGTATTATTGAGCACGACAGCTCGTATTTCTTTTATAAAAAGAGTTGAACATTTCTGTTACGTCATTGCTTAGGGTGGTGCGTTGTCGTGTAGTAGAGTTGTTGTTGTTGTGGTCTTCAGTCCTGAGACTGGTTTGATGCAGCTCTCCATGCTACTCTATCCTGTGCAAGCTTCTTCATCTCCCAGTACCTACTGCAGCCTACATCCCTCTGAATCTGCTTAGTGTATTCATCTCTTGGTCTCCCTCTACGATTTTTACCCTCCACACTGCCCTCCAATACTAAATTGGTGATCCCTTGATGCCTCAGAACATGTCCTACCAACCGATCCCTTCTTCTAGTCAAGTTGTGCCACAAACTCCTCTTCTCCCCAATCCTATTCAGTACCTCTTCATTAGTAATATGATCTACCCATCTAATCTTCAGCATTCTTCTGTAGCACCACATTTCGAAAGCTTCTATTCTCTTCTTGTACAAACTATTTATCGTCCATACACTCCATGCGTATACTTTCAGAAACGACTTCCTGGCACTTAAATCTATACTTGATGCTAACAAATTTCTCTTCTTCAGAAACGCTTTCCTTGCCATTGCCAGTCTACATTTTATATCCTCTCTACTTCGACCTTCATCAGTTATTTTGCTCCCCAAATAGCAAAACTCCTTTACTACTTTAAGTGTCTTATTTTCTAACCTAATTCCCTCAGCATCACCCGACTTAATTCGATTACATTCCATTATCCTCCTTTTGCTTTTGTTGATGTTCATCTTATACCTTCCTTTCAAGACACTGTCCATTCCGTTCAACTGCTCTTCCAGGTCCTTTGGTGTCTCTGACAGAATTAGAATGTCATCGGCAAATCTCAAAGTTTTTATTTCTTCTCCAAGGATTTTCATACCTACTCCGAATTTCTCTTTTGTTTCCTTTACTGCTTGCTCAATATACAGATTGAACAACATCGGGGAGAGGCTACAACCCTGTCTCACTCCCTTCCCAACCACTGCTTCCCTTTCATGTCTCTCGACTCTTATAACTGCCATCTGCTTTCTGTACAAATTGTAAATAGCCTTTCGCTCCCTGTATTTTACCCCTGCCACCTTTAGAATTTGAAAGAGAGTATTCCAGTCAACATTGTCAAAAGCTTTCTCTAAGTCTACAAATACTGGAAACGTAGGTTTGCCTTTTCTTAATCTAGCTTCTAAAATAAGTCGTAGGGTCAGTATTGCCTCACGTGTTCCAGTGTTTCTACGGAATCCAAACTGATCTTCCCCGAGGTTGGCTTCTACTAGTTTTTCCATTCGTCTGTAAAGAATTCGTGTTAGTATTTTGCAGCTGTGACTTATTAAGCTGATAGTTCGGTAATTTTCACATCTGTCAACACCTGCTTTCTTTGGGATTGGAATTATTATATTCTTCTTGAAGTCTGAGGGTATTTCGCCTGTTTCATACATCTTGCTCACCAGATGGTAGAGTTTTGTCAGGACTGGCTCTCCCACGGCCGTCAGTAGTTCCAATGGGATATTGTCTACTCCGGGGGCCTTGTTGCGACTTAGGCCTTTCAGTGCTCTATCAAACTCTTCACGCAGTATCAAATCTCCCATTTCATCTTCATCTACATCCTCTTCAATTTCTATAACATTGCCCTCAAGTACATCGCCCTTGTATAGACCCTCTATATACTCCTTCCACCATTCTGCTTTCCCTTCTTTGCTTAGAACTGGGTTTCTATCTGAGCTCTTGATGTTCATACAAGTGGTTCTCTTTTCTCCAAAGGTCTCTTTAATTTTCCTGTAGGCAATATCTATCTTACCCCTAGTGAGATAAGCCTCCACATCCTTACATTTGTCCTCTAGCCATCTCTGCTTAGCCATTTTGCACTTCCTGTCGATCTCATTTTTGAGACGTTTGTATTCCTTTTTGCCTGCTTCATTTACTGCATTTTTATATTTTCTCCTTTCATTAATTAAGTTCAATATTTCTTCTGTTACCCAAGGAGTTCTACTAGCTCTCGTCTTTTTACCTACTTGATCCTCTGCTGCCTTCACTACTTTATCCCTGAAAGCTACCCATTCTTCTTCTAATGTATTTCTTTCCCCCATTCTTGTCAATTGTTCCCTTATGCTCTCCATGAAACTCTGCACAACCTCTGGTTCTTTCAGTTTATCCAGGTCCCATCTCTTTAAATTCCCCCAGTTTTGCAGTTTCTTCAGTTTTAATCTACAGTTCATAACCAATAGATTGTGGTCAGAGTTCACATCTGCCCCTGGAAATGTCTTACAATTTAAAACCTGGTTCCTAAATCTCTGTCTTACCATTATATAATCTATCTGATACCTTTTAGTATCTCCAGGCTTCTCCGCTGTGAGTGAGGTCAAGTATCTGATTTTCTATCCAACGTATACTATAGTGCATCGTATTTTTCATTGAAGCTGAAACCATCTTCGGTGGTAGTTATTCGTACGAACCTTGTAGATTTTTTGATAGTCAGATGCATTATTACCAGCATTATTATAATATTCCGGTAGCTACAATTAGCCCTTCAAACCCCAAATAGTATCTGTCGCAATTCCATAGTGCACATCTTCGTGCAGATACGTAATGAGGGTTGTATCGGTCGAATTCCAACATCCAAGTTTAAATGCGTAGGTTGTGATCTGGTCAGATGATATTTCCAATACAGAAGTTAACGCACACTGGTTATCTTCGGCGTACTGTTTGTTACCTGTCTAGTCGAGTGACGTGCTTCCACAACAGAGCTAACATAGCAGACTCATGTGTTGTAGTTCTTGAGTACAACAGAGCGAATCTGCTGTGCGACGTTGCTCTCCCCTTATTTGTGACTGTGCCTCTGTAGTGTCTCATCATTTTGTTGTTTCTACGAGTGTGGCCCTGTCTGTAGAGCGGCGCAGTACACTCTCCTCGAAGTAACCGATTTGCAACAGTTGATTGTGTCACTGAGGTGCCAACTGCTGCTCAGACTGCTGCCACTGATGCAGCACAAAGTGCCCTATATGTCGAACACGATGGTTTCCCCTCCCGTTAGCGTCACGTGGCCGTTCAAATGGTTCAAATGGCTCTGAGCACTACGGGACTTACCATCGATGGTCATCAGTCCCCTAGAACTTAGAACTACTTAAACCTAACTAACCTAAGGACATCACACAACACCCAGCCATCGCGAGGCAGAGAAAACCCCTGACCCCGCCGGGAATCGAACCCGGGAACCCGGGAGTGGGAAGCGAGAACGCTACCGCACGACCACGAGCTGCCGTGGCCGTCAGGAGCCGATCTTCTTGCAGCCGTACATAACCTGTCCACAGCTGCCAGCAAACACGTATAGTGGCTACGATTCTGCCAAGCCTTTTCGCTATATCGTAGAAAGATCATCCAGCTTCTTGTAGCCCTGTTGCACGACCTGATTCAAACTCAGTGAGATGTTGATAATGGCGTCTTTGTCGTCTTGAAGATATTTGTGACGAACATCAGCTCACCACGTCCAATCTCAAAGGTAATTGAAGCTCACGACCGTTACAGCGTGGAATTTAAAGCAAACCTGATTTGCATCCTCCTAATGGCGCTACTGGTGCAACTCTTATGCGACTGCCGCGAAATTTGAAGAGATATCTTCTTTCAGACGTAGAAACTCGCCCACCAACTTTCATTATTTCCCACAGCTCCTTCTTGGTGTTGTGATTTTTTTCGCCAGTGTATTTCGTAATAAAGATATGCAGACGCGTAATTAACAGTGTGCAGGGTTTACCGTTGTTTAAATTGGAGCGTTTAAGGTATCTCAAACTGCTTTTTGTTGTTTTTCCTTCTTGTAAAGACAGATACAACTGGAAACTCAATAAATTTTAAAAGTTACTACGGTATTTTACTTTCAATGAATAAATTTCTTTCAAATACCCCCTGAATGAAATTTTTCTGTCTGGTTAAAAAATACAAGTTGACATTTCTATAGTTTGTTCCTTGAACTTTCGAATGTGCCTATTGTGCTGTGCAATTTCTACTACTCACATTAAATCGGAGACTGATTACGGAGTGACATTTATTGGAACATTAATCTTACGTTTATCTAGTATTTTTCCCCTCATCATAACAAAATCTTCATAGAAAAGATAATATCATTAAGTTCCGGAGCAGGAACAGTTTACGAGCAAAGTTGCTATCACAGAAAGACAAAATTCATGACGTTTCAACTCCACTTAAATTCGAAAGCAACATCACACTCGTTCCCTAATACATATTTCGAGACATATAAGTTGTCCCACATTTCACAGTGATAACAACAACCCCTTACTACCAACAAGACACACATGACTCCAAAACTAGCGCAGCTCAGAATTTTTCAAACACAGGTTTTTGTGTAAACTTTTCATGTATGCACGCATCTCTATATTACAATTTCCTATTGAGGACCCCCTGCACTCTTATTTGAAAAATTTCACTTAATACCAGTAATGACGTAACTAAAATATGAAACCAACAATAGTATTACTAAAATCTAAAACTACAATCTAATTCATTCATTAATAAATTTAAAAGTGCATTAATTAATTTAGGATGTAAGGATCATCAAGATACAAAACCAACATTTAGCTGCCTAACTTACAATCTCTACTACTATCCGAATTGTATGATGTTATTGGCAATGTTCGTGTAGCACAAGAAATAATTAAGATGACTTATTCTCGGTATCAATGGTAAATGCAGTTGTAAATGGAGAATACTCAATTAAACTTACACGTAATGCTGTTTGTTCTCTGAAATGAAAGGTTGCAAATTAGAAAGTGCATCACCATTAAAGCCACCTTAATGGAGCTTCGCTGTTTTCAATATAAACTTTTCATGTAGGCTTCCCCATGAACCACGGACCTTGCCGTCGGTGGGGAGGCTTGCGTGCCTCAGCGATACAGATGGCCGTACCGTAGGTGCAACCACAACGGAGGGGTATCTGTAGAGTGGCCAGACAAACGTGTGGTTCCTGAAGGGGGGCAGCAGCCTTTTCAGTAGTTGCAGGGGCAACAGTCTGGATGACTGACTGACCTGGCCTTGCAACATTAACCAAAACGGCCTTTCTGTGCTGGTACTGCGAACGGCTGAAAGCAAGGGGAAACTACGGCCGTAATTTTTCCCGAGGGCATGCAGCTTTACTGTATGGATAAATGATGATGGCGTCCTCTTGGGTAAAATATTCCGCAGGTAAAATAGTCCCCCATTCGGATCTCCGGGCGGGGACTACTCAAGAGGACGTCGTTATCAGGAGAAAGAAAACTGGCGTTCTACGGATCGGAGCGTGGAACGTCAGATCCCTTAACCGGGCAGGTAGATTAGAAAATTTAAAAAGGGCAATGGATAGATTAAAGTTAGATATAGTGGTAATTAGTGAAGTTCGGTGGCAGGAGGAACAAGACTTTTGGTCAGGTGAATAAGGGTTATAAACACAAAATCAAATAGGAGTAATGAAGGAGTAGGTTTAATAACAAATAAAAAAAATACGAGTGCGGGTAAGGTACTACAAACAGCATAGTGAACGCATTATTGTGGCCAAGATAGACACGAAGCCCACGCCTACTACAGTAGTACAAGTTTATATGCCAACTAGCTCTGCAGATGATGAAGAAATTGAACAAATGTATGATGAGATAAAAGAAATTATTCAGGTAGTGAAGGGAGACGAAAATTTAATAGTTATGGGTGACTGGAATTTGAGAGTAGGAAAAGGGAGAGAAGGAAACATAGTAGGTGAATATGGATTGGGGCTAAGAAATGAAAGAGGAAGCCACCTGGTAGAGTTTTGCACAGAGCATAACTTAGTCATAGCTAACACTTGGTTCAAGAATCATGAAAGAAGGTTGTAAACATGGAAGAATCCTCGAGATACTAGAAGGTATCAGATAGATTATATAATGGTAAGACAGAGATTTAGGAACCAGGTTTTAAAATGTAAGACATTTCCAGGGGCAGATGTGGACTCTGACCACAATCTATTGGTTATGAACTGTAGCGTTCTCGCTTCCCACGCCCGGGTTCCCGGGTTCGATTCCCGGCGGGGTCAGGGGTTTTCTCTGCCTCGCGATGGCTGGGTGTTGTGTGATGTCCTTAGGTTAGTTAGGTTTAAGTAGTTCTAAGTTCTAGGGGACTGATGACCATCGATGGTAAGTCCCATAGTGCTCAGAGCCATTTGAACCATTTGAACGGCCACGTGACGCTAACGGGAGGGGAAACCATCGTGTTCGACATATAGGGCACTTTGTGCTGCATCAGTGGCAGCAGTCTGAGCAGCAGTTGGCACCTCAGTGACACAATCAACTGTTGCAAATCGGTTACTTCGAGGAGAGTGTACTGCGCCGCTCTACAGACAGGGCCACACTCGTAGAAACAACAAAATGATGAGACACTACAGAGGCACAGTCACAAATAAGGGGAGAGCAACGTCGCACAGCAGATTCGCTCTGTTGTACTCAAGAACTACAACACATGAGTCTGCTATGTTAGCTCTGTTGTGGAAGCACGTCACTTGACTAGACAGGTAACAAACAGTACGCCGAAGATAACCAGTGTGCGTTAACTTCTGTATTGGAAATATCATCTGACCAGATCACAACCTACGCATTTAAACTTGGATGTTGGAATTCGACCGATACAACCCTCATTACGTATCTGCACGAAGATGTGCACTATGGAATTGCGACAGATACTATTTGGGGTTTGAAGGGCTAATTGTAGCTACCGGAATATTATAATAATGCTGGTAATAATGCATCTGACTATCAAAAAATCTACAAGGTTCGTACGAATAACTACCACCGAAGATGGTTTCAGCTTCAGTGAAAAATACGATGCACTGTAGTATACGTTGGATAGAAAATCAGATACTTGACCTCACTCACAGCGGCAAAATAAAATTTTCAACTTTTTAACTCTACTACCTTCTACCTTCTAAATGAAGGATGGAAGAAGCCTGGAGATACTAAAAGGTATCAGATAGATTATTTAATGGTAAGACAGAGATTTAGGAACCAGGTTTTAAATTGTAAGACATTTCCAGGGGCAGATGTGGATTCTGACCACAACCTATTGGTTATGAACTGCAGATTGAAACTGAAGAAACTGCAAAAAGATGTGAACTCTGACCACAATCTATTGGTTATGAACTGTAGATTAAAACTGAAGAAACTGCAAAACTGGGGGAATTTAAGGAGATGGGACCTGGATAAACTGAAAGAACCAGAGGTTGTACAGAGTTTCAGGGAGAGCATAAGGGAACAATTGATAAGAATGGGGGAAAGAAATACAGTAGAAGAAGAATGGGTAGCTCTGAGTGATGAAGTAGTGAAGGCAGCAGAGGATCAAGTAGGTAAAAAGACGAGGGCTAGTAGAACTCCTTGGGTAACAGAAGAAATATTGAACTTAATTAATGAAAGAAGAAAATATAAAAATGCAGTAAATGAAGCAGGCAAAAAGGAATACAAACGTCTCAAAAATGAGATCGACAGGAAGTGCAAAATGGCTAAGCAGAGATGGATAGAGGACAAATGTAAGGATGTAGAGGCTTACCTCACTAGGGGTAAGATAGATACTGCCCAAAGGAAAATTAAAGAGACCTTTGGAGAAAAGAGAACCACTTGTATGAATATCAAGAGCTCAGATGGAGACCCAGTTCTAAGCAAAAAAGGGAAAGCAGAAAGGTGGAAGGAGTATATAGAGGGTCTATACAAGGGCGATGTACTTGAGGGCAATATTATGGAAATGGAAGGGGATGTAGATGAAGATGAAATGGGAGATAGGATACTGCGTGAAGAGTTTGACAAAGCACCGAAAGACCTGAGTCGAAACAAAGCTCCGGGAGTAGACAACATTCCATTAGAACTACTGACGGCCTTGGGAGAGCCATTCCTGACAAAACTCAACCATCTGGTGAGCAAGATGTATGAGACAGGCGAAATACCCTCAAACTTCAAGAAGAATATAATAATTCAATCCCAAAGTAGCAGGTGTTGACAGATGTGAAAATTACCGAACTATCAGTTTAATAAGTCACGGCTGCAAAATACTAACACGAATTCTTTACAGACAAATAGAAAAACTGGTAGAAGCCGCCCTCGGGGAAGATCAGTTTGGATTCCGTAGAAATGTTGGAACACGTGATGCAATACTGACTCTACGACTTATCTTAGAAGAAAGATTAAGGAAAGGCAAACCTACGTTTCTAGCATTTGTTAGACTTAGAGAAAGCTTTTGAGAATGTTGACTGGAACACTCTGTTTCAAATTCTAAAGGTGGCAGGGGTAAAATACAGGGAGCGAAAGGCTATTTACAATTTGTACAGAAACCAAATGGCAGTTATAAGAGTCGAGGGCCATGAAAGGGAAGCAGTGGTTGGGAAGACAGTGAGACAGGGTTGTAACCTCTCCCCGATGTTATTCAATCTGTATATTGAGCAAGCAGTAAAGGAAACAAAAGAAAAATTCGGAGTAGGTATTAAAATCCTTGGAGAAGAAATAAAAACTTTGAGGTTCACCGATGACATTGTAATTCTATCAGGGACAGCAAAGGACTTGCAAGAGCAGTTGAACGGAATGGACAGTGTCTTGAAAGGAGAATATAAGATGAACATCAACAAATGCAAAACGAGGATAATGGAATGTGGTCGAATTAAGTCGGGTGATGCTGAGGGAATTAGATTAGGAAATGAGACACTTAAAGTAGTAAAGGAGTTTTGCTATTTGGGGAGCAAAATAGCTGTTGATGGTCGAAGTAGAGAAGATATAAAATGTAGACTGGCAATGGCAAGGAAAGCGTTTCTGAAGAAGAGAAATTTGTTATCATCGAGTATAGATTTAAGTGTCAGGAAGTCGTTTCTGAAAGTATTTGTATGGAGTGTAGCCATGTATGGAAGTGAAACATGGACGATAAATAGTTTGTACAAGAAGAGAATAGAAGCTTTGGAAATGTGGTGCTACAGGAGAATGCTGAAGATTAGGTGGGTAGATCATATAACTAATGATGACGTATTGAACAGAATTGGGGAGAAGAGGAGTATGTGGCAGAACTTGATAAAAAGAAGGGACCGGTTAGTAGGACATGTTCTGAGGCATCAAGGGATCACAAAATTAGCATTGGAGGGCAGCGTGGAGGGTAAAAATCGTAGAGGGAGACCAAGAGATGAATACACTAAGCAGATTCAGAAGGATGTGGGTTGCAGTAAGTACTGGGAGATGAAAAAGCTTGCACAGGATAGGCTGCATCAAACCAGTCTGAGGACTGAAGACCACAACAACAACAACTTTTCTTGGACTCCTTGGCCCCAGACACTTTAGTTTTCTGAGGACCTGTTGTTATCAGAATATTATGTTTCACGTATCTTTCGTCGTTTGCAGACGCGAAGTGCCGCTTGGCAACACGAAGCCGAAATGCTGTGTTAAAGTGCACCAAAATCTTGACGGTTACATGAAAGGCTTTGATTGTTATGCGAGTAATGTTATTTTCTTTTCAACTGCGAGTTTAAGCAGTCTAGTATGTTTCTGTTTAACGTATTACACATGAAATTTAGCAAGGCTAAATGTCGCGCACATTAAAATCCGGCCAGCTTCATTGTTCTGTTAATGAGAAGAGACTCCGGGCTTTCTGTGAGGTCGCATTGAAATCTTGTTATAGAACTGATTAAAATTCTTTGAAAGCTGTTTTCTGTTTACATCTGAATAGAATTTTTTTACGTAGTGAATCGCGTGACGCCTGATCCGTGCTGACTGGTCCAGGCTAACACAAAAACTTTTTCTGCAATGAAATATTAATTCCGTTCCAAGTGAAACACTTAAGCAGGTAATTCTCAGCGAGTGATTTCCTATTTTTAAGCCGTGTGGCGTAATGAAAATCTGAAAATTATGCTCCCATCTACCAGGTTCCATGAAAAGAAACATACCACCGTGTCTATGCTATGCAGGCCTCGTTCCACTCTGAAGGCAGTGACTCCACAGACTTAAGCACAGTAATCACTGTAAATTTCCTCGCCAGTCACAGAGCACCGGCCGCGGTGGCCCACGTGCCACACACACGTTCCCTTACGTCCTACCCCACACACAGCCTGCATTACTCGTTGTCACTCTGTCCCCCATGTAACAACCGTTCTGGTTGCCACCGCCGTTCTCCCAGCGACGCAGGACATGCAGCCTACTGTCCGCCACAAACCTGTCGATAGGTAAAGACGTCGCAACCTGAACACTATTTGTTACTCATGTGCTACAGTATCGTATATATACAGGAAAATTAGCACCGATCACAAGAAAACCATATACAATCAAATGGAGTTGGTAGAAGAAATGGCCAAAGAATAATTGGAATCGGGGCTTATGAAACCAAGGGATTATGAAGATCCACCGCGGCCTTCACCAGCAGTTACCATTAAGAAGAAATAAGTTTCTGAAGACCCACTGTCCCGTTTCTGTATACATTTCTACACTGAACATTCAGCCCTTACCAAGTTTGGTATACTTCAGAAGATGTATTTTTCAGTTTGTGATCTAACAGATGGATAATTTCAATCGACGGTTCATACATTTGAGGAAGGAGAACTTGGATGGATTCAGTTTTACGAGGGCTTAAACCATCGCAAGCTTTTGTGACAACATAATCATTTTCGATAACCGAAGAAAACTTCGCAAGCCAAGACTGCTAAAAAAAAAAAAAACATTTTATTGGCTTTCCGGTAACAATATTGAAACGTAAGATCCGATTATGACAGCATAGCTCTGTTGAAACTTCTCATCCAATAACATTTTTTTAGTGAGCTTGGCATGTAAAGTTTTCTTCACATTACACACAACGCAGATCGCTTGCACACTCACAATGCCATGACTGTACAGTAATCATTTTCAGTGAAGTTATAAGGCGATATACTAAGAACTTAAATCAGATTTTAAGCTTATAAGTAGTCTGAATCTGTCATTATCGTTTTGATGAAAATCATTTTGCACACTCTTGAAAATGCTTTAACTAGTAAAGGAATCCATCTTGCTCCACAACTGAATTCAAGCTGTTCATAATTTACCTGACCATAAAACGTAAGGGAACTATGTACAATCATTTCTGGGGCTAGCGAATTTCTACAGAAAATTAATAGCCAGCTGCGTAAATTTAGCACATCCAATGATGTAGCTTCTAAAAAGGGAGCCACATATACTTGATTGATATAAGACAAAAAATCGATGGAAGAGCTTTAAACAGCCTTAAGAATACCTCAAGTATTAGCTTTTTCAGATTAAAGCAAGCCCTTCGTGGCATTTATGTTTACTACATTTTTGTTTCCGTGTTTTAATGCACAGTTTAGGAAGATGTTGTTAAAAACCGTTCAAAATCCAAGATCGCAGTAAATCTTTTTAATTCAGGAGAACCGGTTTCAATAGTCTTTGCTGTCAGCTTCAGGTTTTAAACATCTTTAGGTAGTAAAACATATTAATTTTACCCTGAAACTCATGCACAAGATATCAAGTGGATAAAACTTAGCACATTATAGATTTTGCTATTGGAGACTAGCCAATAGGTAGGATAACAAGGAAGGTAGACTCCATGAACAAGGCGCCAGGTGGTCAAACAGCGAGAAACGGCCGGGCGAGCAAGAGCCGTATTGTAATGGAGCAGAGAGAGACAGTAGGGATTCGCCTACCACGCTGGGCGCCAAGAAGCGAATTTCTATAGTTTGTCGTTTGGATATTAATATACAGTTCCAGCAGTGCTGATGATCATACTTGCATTGGGAACTTGTTAATACACACGACAAAAAAAGTTTAGCATCACCCTGTTCCCAAAACTCCTGAAGATAGTCGCTGACTGTGGATATTGTATCACAGAGACAGTCCCTTTGACTGTTCAGAGCCGTCACTAAACCCGCCCAAAGATATAAACAAGCATGCATGAGTAGCGCCTATTAGACGGAGGGCGCCGACAGTCGATCAGTTTGTCATTCCACCAGGAAGGAGGTACACGCCTCGTGTTGTATGTAGACCAACCATGCCTAGGCGGTCAATACCGCGGTTCGATCGCGTCCGCATTGTTACTTTCTGCCAGGAAGGCCTGTCCGCAAGGGAAGTGTCCGGGCGTCTCGGAGTGAACCAAAGTGATGTTGTTCGGACGTGGAGAACATACAGAGAGACAGGAACTGTCGAGGACATGCCTTCCTCAGGCCGCCCAAGGGCTACTACTGCAGTGGATGACCGCTACCTACGGATTATAGCTCGGAGGAACCCTGACAGCAACGCCGCCATGTTGAGTAACGCTTTTCGTGCTGGCACGACTGAAACTGTGCGCAATAGGCTGCATGATGCGCAACTTCACTGTCGACGTCCAGGGCGAGGTCCATCTTTGCAACCACGACACAATGCAGCGTGTTACAGATGGGCCCAACAACATGGCGAATAGACCGCTCAGGATTGGCATCACGTTCTCTTCATCGATGTCGCCTATTCCTTCGACCAGACAATCGTCGGAGACGTATTTGGAGGCAACACGATCAGGCTGAACGCCTTAGACAACACTGTCTAGCGGGTGCAGCTAGGTGGAAGTTCCCTGCTGTTTTGAGGTGGCATTATGTGGGGCCAACGTACGCTTCTTGTGGTTATGGAAGGTACCGTAACGGCTGCACGATACGTGAATGCCATCCTCCGACCGATAGTGCAACCATATCGGCAGCATATTGGCGGGGCATTCGTCTTCAGGGGCGACAATGCGCGCCCGCAACGTGCACATCTTGTGAATCACTTCCTTCAGGATAACAACATCGCTCGTCTAGAGTGGCCAGCATGTTCTCCAGACATGAACCATATCGAACAATCGAACATGCCTGTGATATGGACGACGTGACCCACTAACCACTCTGAGGGATCTACGCCGAAACGCCGTTGAGGAGGGGGAGAATCTGGACCAACAGTGCCTTGATGAGCGTGTATGCCACGACAAATACAGGCATGCATCAATGCAAGACGACGTGCTACTGGACGTTAGAGATACTGGTGTGTACAGCAATCTGGACCACCACCTCTGAAGGTCTCGCTGTATCGTGGTACAACGTGCAATGTGTGGTTTTCATGAGCAATAAAAATGGCGGAAATGATGTTTGTGTTGATCTCTATTCCAATTTTCTGTACAGGTTCCGGAACTCTCGGAAGCAAGGTGATGCAAAACTTTTTTTTGATGTGTGTAATTATTTCAGTGTCAGTGCCTGCTCATGGAAAGGTTGCACCAGTCACAATAGTGCACTGAAAGGGCAGCTGCCAAACAGTTAAGGTAGCACACAGTCTACTATCGAGGTGGCAACACGCGAACAAGCGTGCGATGTGCAACTCCTCGTAAAAATGAAATTAATTGTTAAAGTTACCTCGGGAAACATATTTTTGCGATCTGATGGGCATTCTAAGATCGTGTTAAACATTTGGCGACATCCGCAGTGCTCGGGAACTAATGATCGGTTACCGGGAATTTTGTGACGAATACTAACGATAGATTGGCTCTACAAATTGTTTTACTAATTTTGTAGTTGGACAACTAAAACAAAATTATTTGGCATCACAACATTTTACAATCCTCATTATGCTTAGTATTTAAACATACCCACTTGCCACATTATTACGCAGTGTTCGTTGTACAAGGAGAAGAAATCAATTGCGGTAATTTGTACAAGACCTGAGGTAAGCAAGTGGACTGCAATTCAGTTAAGGGAATTGGGAGGCTGACGCACTGGACTTTTATACATAAATCTCACTTAGTATCACTGTGCGTCCCCGTGTACAAATCGTTTGTTGTTGCTGTGGTCTTCAGTCCTGAGACTGGTTTGATGCAGCTCTCCATGCTAATCTGTCCTGTGCAAGCTCCTTCATCTCCCAGTACCTACTGCAACCTACATCCTTTTGAATCTGCTTAGTGTATTCATCTCTTGGTCTCCCTCTACGATTTTTACCCTCCACGCTGCCCTCCAATGCAAAATGTACAAATCCTGGCAGACGATATTTCGAACATTCACTTCCCTGTCTGCTGATATATTGCTACACATTCATTATTTCAAAAGTTGCATCAAATTTTTGCCATACGTGTCATCCTGTTGCAAGAGACTGATAGCCATGAACACGAATATCATTTACGTTCAGACAGTTAAACAGAGCAGAATGTAACTACAGTTACTACCGCACCAAAGGACCTTTGTGCTCTAATTCTTTGTGTGATACGTAACAAATACTTCTTGAAGGGAAGAGGATTCATGGTAATTACAGATCACGTAACACTGAACAATAGCTTAAAAGACTCAGGTTTCAAATTAACAAGGTTGGCATTGAGTGAGTTCCAGTTTAACGTTATTCACTGACCTGGTAAACAACGTATGAATGCTAATGCGGTGAGCAGGAAAGTCCATGTCTCCAACGCAAAATACAGAAAAATGAATCACGTTTTGTCTAAGTAGATGGATTATTCTATAAAATCACTAGTAAATGGAGCAGGAGAATTATTTCAGAAAGGATGAAAGGACAAATCATAACAGAACAACGCCATTCTTTAACATCTGGATGCTGGGAAAACAGCAATAAACGCAAAAAAAGAGATGTTCTGTTGGCCAAGTTGTACACCTGATTTGTTAAAAGGATACACCTCCGTTTGATTGTACATTTCTATTTATTTCCTGTGCAAAATATAGGTTTCAGCTTTCACGGCATTCACAGGATACATCAAATGACGGTGAATTCCTTCCAAAAATACTGTATGACTGTGACTCAGCACCAGTGAAAACTTTTGTAAAGCTGATGTTTTTGAGTATGTTTTACAGTGTGGCTCTTAAGACTAAAGACGGGAATAAGTACGTATTATCCATGTTAGACATTTTTAAAGATTATTTATTTATTTATCGGTTGGTATAAACACTTGACGTATTCGGCACTCGGGCATTTAAATTACTCCTTCCGAGGAGCTGAGAAAGCAAGTACATCAAGTTTTATGGATTTTAGCTATAAAATAGATGTAAGATACGCAGTAAAATGAACAACACAATGTGCAGTGCGATGGACTGTAAAATGGCCAGTAAAAATGAGCTGTAAAAAGAGCCGATGCAAGGGAACAGAAAAGAGAGCAATAAGATGAGCAGTTCAGTGAACATTAAAAGTAGCAATAAAAAGCACATTAAAATGAACAATCAAATAAGTAATAAAGTAATAGTAAAAGGTACATTAAATTTTCACTAAAAAGCTGACAGTGGAATAAGGACGAAGAACAACAAGCATGGTCCTTAAATTCTGATGTGATTGCATTAAAGACACATACAACGTATCCTCAGGATAAGTGGCCTGCAAATGAAAAAATGTCATGATGATCTCTCCATTCCGGACTAGCCTACCATGCGCGTCTCCGGGAGTAGACTCCCAAAGATTGAACGACCAATGAAAGTATGGTTCTACCAGTCGGGGCGTGGAATGTCAGAAGTTTGAACGTGCAGCGAAACTAGAAAATCTGAAAAGGGAAATGCTAAGGCTCAATCTAGATATCGTATGCGTCAGTGAAGTGCAATGGAAACAAGACAAGGTTTTCTGGTTAGATGAGTATAGGGTAATATCTACAGCAGCAGAGAATGGTATAACGAGAGTATATAACGAGAGTATGATTAAGAATGTGTAGATGGAAATGGATTAATAATTACTTGAATAATTGGAAAAATTAATTGGGAAGAATAGTTGAGAACATTTTGAAGGTAATTTATGAATCTGTGCATAATCTTGGGTGAGCTTCAACTGATACCAAAGTCAACAGACCTTGTATTTCATTACATTCAAGGTCCATAAACATAATTTGCATTACGTACTGCTGCTTCCAGTAGTGTGTGGTACCAAATAATCACCATAACCACTGAAACTGTCGATCTATCTATAAGTTCTTAAATACACGAAGCACAATATTTTTAATATAAGTAAACCAAATTCAACATGTGCCTGTCAAGTGTGAGTCATTACCTTCACATTAATTCCATTGTGTTTAGTCTTGAGTGTGACAATGTCGATGCGGGCATGCTCTTTCAGATACCCCCGGCGTTAATTATTCTTATCTGCGCCGAACCTCTTCATACACGATCACGAAGGCGAGTGGAATGATGAATAGATAGGAGCTGAACTTATAACAGTGCTAATAAATATTCTTTTCCAGTAACTCTTTATAATGCTTTTAATGAACAGTTAAAATACGCATTTTTAACAATGCTGGTACTACGGATCCAAGCATACGTCCGCACGCTACCACTTTCCGAAACAAAACGGTGAGGATACATGAATTAATAAACTGAAGAGCGTATTTCTTACTTTGTTTCATGCAGATATTTAACGATGTATCAAAACATTATCCTTGCCATAAAACAACTCGTTAATTTAGTTTTGGCGGTGTCTTTGGCTTATAGCTTATTTAGTTTACATATAGTTTATGCATAAGAAAAGAAAACAAAGAAAAATAATATGATTCACTACAATTGCCCCCCCACTGTGCACTGTCGTCATACGGAGGTGCGCAGTGGCTGAGCTTATTTCCCTTTTTGAGGTTTGATAATCCTGGCCGGTATAGGCAAAGCCTTCATTTTCGGCCATTGGAGTTATCCTGAATGATTATTGAAGAGTAAACCGCCATTTGACTGCGTATTATTATAGACGTCTTCTCTACTATCTAAATTTCGGCTTTTATGCCATTGTCAAGTACAATGCTAAAAGTTGTTGTAAGGTGTCAGGCAAATCCAACACCTTCCATGAAAACCCTGACATGATAAGCAAATCCAGTAGTATGTCACATAGCTCCGAATAAATCGTGACATTAAATTAACTAAAGTAATACGAGTAACGAGTGAGCAAATGGAATACCACAGACTAACACAAGAATGCCTAAATGCATGTCATACCTTTCCACCGTGAGACAGACGCAGCTCCGAGGGGAGAAACGAGAACAGAAGCCGAGAGCAGAACCGTGTTAAGCTGGAACGCCCTACGATAAGTGATGGACACCCACGTCGCCAGCTAACCGCTAGGACCACTCCCCAGCCCATGTTAAAAGCTAGAGCCCTCCAGAAGAACAGTATAGATCTTGCGATAACACAAAAAGGGCCACCCCAGCCGCAAGTTTTAGCGTGAGACTTTTTCGCGTCTCTGTTACGTCAGGACCACCCCCCAGCCCATGTTAAAAGATAGAGCCCTCCAGAAGAACAGTATAGATCTTACGATAACACTAAAAGGACCACACCAGCTGCAAGTTTTAGCGTGAGACTTTTTCGCGTCTCTGTTACGTTGCAAACTTTAAAAACATTGTCCCACCACGAAAAGTATAACGTTTCTCATTGGATAGACAGAATTTTTGTAGGCGGAGCTTAAGGTTAACATTGAGACCCTGATTGGTCAGATGAAAACACAGCCAGATAGTTTTTTTAAGCCAACTTCGGTAAATTGTAGTAAGGAGAAGTTAGGAGAGAGTTGCTTCCGAGACGGCGAGGTGAGCGGAGCTGTGCTGCCCACCGCCCACTGACGAACACCGACAAGGTAATGAACGCACGCGATGTCGCATAACAGCGCATAAAGCTTCACTCAGAGCAGCAGAAGTCTCATCTGTTACACCCCTTTTTGCGTAATACTAGTATCGATCGTCAATTAAAGCTCATGGTGTTCACATTTGCCACTTGAAGTAAAAATCTGAAACGCGATGATTTTTCTGTTATATAGTTACTGAGAAGCCACATCAGCCACTGTAATTTACGACAAGTTAGATAAGTAATTAAAGATAATTGAGGGTCACTGTAGACCATTTTGATAGTTTTCTCTTTTGTGAAACTTAATTTAAACCTAGATTATAGATGTGATATGGCATAGGTCATCCTTTGATCCATTATAGAACTTGGAAACCCGTTCAGGGAATATTCGTTCACATTTTTGTTGAACGCAGTTGGTTTTTACCATCCTGTATTAAAACATTTCCTTTTATCAATAGTGCAATTTATAAACAATGTTTAGTGAGTAGAATAAAATTTCCAGTGGTAAACTTAACTGCTTTTTCGACGTTATTTTACCAGCTAACTAAAAATAGGAAAACCTTGAACCCCTTCCACTAAATTTAGTTAGTATTAAGATTCTTTTACAGGGAGTGAAGTGGAGCTGACGCTGAAATCATTAAGTATTTGGTTATATAATCGCTAGTCTCACTGAACTCTTCTGAACTCTACATGTCATGTGTGGTCTGGCATCTCCTTACCAGCAACAGGTCCCAGGTTCAAAGTAGTCAATTCCCTAAAAAACACGCTCAGAGCGTCGTTGGGCGAAAGTGGTAGGGAGACACGATATAGAACAACAGAAACCACACAGAATGTTAGAGAATGGCGACCCTGCCAGGATGGAAAAATACCATGATTGAAGGTCGACCACATGCCTAACTAGGTCAGAAAAATATCCTGTTAAAAAAATTTTCGTAATAAAAAAAATTTTTTTTGAAAGGCATAAATAGTTTAAAACAGTAGCTTTAGTGATAGATAGTGAGACATTCTAGCAGAGACAATAGCATAATTAAGTTATGAATTTTAAAAATTGTTAGAATTGGGTTATCTCCTCAATGCAAGCGCACAGGTGGCGGATAGATCGTTGACAAGTTGGTTCGGACCCAACAAGTAAGTGAATGGATTGTCAGTCTTGGGTATAATAAGTGTCAAGTCGTGTGAACAAAAAGTTTATGAAACGCGTGAGATCTTATGAGCTCCTGTTGAAGTAGGGCGCGTGAATTGCTTTTAAAATAAAAAAATAAGGGATTCGGAAAGATTAGAAATGGCAGATCGAGACCTTGACCGAATTGAGGTAGAGGCCCAGCATGAAAATGGACAGAGAATAGAGTACAGTACAACAGACGATGCAGTATCGCGAGAAATAGGACATATAACCCACCATAACGAGGATGATGTACGTCAAGGCATAGAAAACGTAAGTCAGCATACGACAGAGGAGCAGGAAAGTAGAGAGACAGTCGATGAGGATTCTAACCTGCGTCTTGAATACGTAGAACCCATAGTACAAGTAATCAGAGCTCCCTCACCACAGAGTACAAGCAATGCTAGCAGAAACGTGTCACAGCACAGTTCAATGCAATCGGTTGCGAACCAACAATTGGGGGAAAACACAGAGCGTAGGAAGTCGGAAGAAAACGCAATAGGACCCACCAATCTGGCAGAATTATTACAACAAATTACGGAAACCATGACAAGGTAAAATAAAGACATAGCGAACCAAATTCAAATTCAGAATGCAGAAACCACGAGACAAATGCGTGCGATTACAGAACAAAACAAAAAAATTCAGTTACACCTAAGTCATATTGAAGACGAGGCAAAAGAATCTCGAGAAGTGATAGGAAACTTAATAACAGGTCACAATCAATTGAGAACAGACATTGACAAGGTACAAGCGGACGTACAAACATTGCGTAATGACATTCAGGACGAGATTAAATTATTACGTAACCACACCCAGGGAGAAGTCAAGAAAGTAGAGAAACAGATAAACGAAATTACTAGACAAGCAGCAGGTACAGCGCGTGAAGTTGTTGAAAACAGTGTGTTACACAAACGTATTATAAAAGCAGCGCTGAAAAGATATGATAAACGCATAGTCAAAATAGAAGCGCAAACGAAGCGACAATTTCAGAAATTGCGAACAGAGTTGTTGCAAACCACTGAAGAGCGTAGTGAACAGGATCGAACAAGCACAGAGTTTGCAACCACATCCGTATCTGTAACAGCACCGGAAAAACAAGCAATTAACGAAGATATTACGGATTTGGGATTCCAATCACAGGCGGGAAGTAACATACGTGAAATCAGACAGCCTGCACAGCAACAAACACGTTTCGAAATTCTTGATGAACAAACGTCATCAAAAACACATGCGGAACCACAAATTATGATTCAAGACAGTTTGGATCGTGCAATGAAGCAGCAAGGTTAGCCAGACAAGACACCGAACCAATACCTGACAATGGAAAGCCAGGTCGCGAAGAGTACAGTGCAATGCATTCAGCTACACGTTCACAACCGATGGAAGAAAATTATTGCGTACCACTCCAACGATACTACGTAAAGGTAGGCGAAAGTTACAGTGGACAATATCCAATGGATCTACCAAAACCGGAAAGAACGACGGGCGAAATGATCAGAAACAAAAGTGGCGAAGAATCGCGAATTTCATATGGAACTATGACGAAGTACGACAACGATCATTTCCTCACAGTCAGAAAATTTCAACACTTTTGAGAAGGAAACTTATTACATCCACGAACTTTTATTGATCAATTCCGAGTAGGATTACCAGAACACTGGACGCTAGCACACAAATTAGACTTTATATGTGCACACATGTCAGGAACAGTCGCAGAAACTATGCAGAATGTTGCAGCGACATGCGGATCGTACGAAGATTTCAGAGAGATGTTTCTCTCACAATATTGGTCCAGCGAAGCACAGAACAGAGTGAAGTACGAATTATTACAGAACCCAAATTTTGAAAATTCAGGAGAGAAGAGTCCCGTGAAATTTTTCGAATTAATGGCAAAGAAAAATCAATTCTTGGATGTACCATACAGTGACGGAGAGTTGATTAAATTATGCACGATGAAGCTACCATTGAAATACCAGCAATCAGTAGGTCGCGGAGGCAATGACGTCGAAGCATTTAAAGGTATTCTAAGGGAACTAAAGTTCATATTTTCGAAGGATGACGCAAGAAAAAGACGAAGCGCACGTGAAAACGAAAGCAAAAAGCAGTGGAATCCACAAGACACAGTACGAAGAAACAATAATTACGAACCATGTGATAACTTCGCACCAAGAAACGAGAAATAGATTTCAACAAAGAACCGGTTATGGATTTAGAAGAGAATATGGCAATAACTATAATTCACCCAGGAACGGCAACAACTATTACAGAGGGAATAACGACAACCGGAACGGGTACTGGAGAACCAATAGACCGACAAACTATCAACAAAGAAACCACTATCAACAAGCTGAACAAGAAAAGAGAATACAGATAGAAGAGGTGGAGGTAAGACCACCAAACCCCGATAAACGTTCGAATTGACAGCTAAGTGCCCATGCCAAAGAGAATGACGCACCGACCCAGGACAATTACAGCACCTTGAACAGAGAAGTAAAAATCTTATCACGAGAAGAGAAGAAGGAAGAAACAAATCCGCAGGGACCTGATGAAAACGAAGACAAGAAAATAACAAAATAGTGTTGGGACGAAATTAATTGGGAGAATACTGACGAGGAAGATGAATTACCAGAGGCATGCACAACGAATGTAGGAGGAAAGGACAAAGTAATGAGTATTGCAGAGCTATTTAAGATGGAAACCAGGGAAAGCGAATTCAATGAGGATAATGCGCAGGCGACAGAAGTTGAAAATAAGTTACTAGTGGGCACACAACCCAACGTATATAATGAAGGAAGTTATGAAGTGATAATTAGAGCATTTAGATGCGGTTATGTGGAAGTAGCGACGAAGAAGGAGAAGATAGACGAGGATGAGGAAAAAGTAGAGGATGTTGAAGAAAGCGTAAATGAAGGAAGAAATAGAGGAGAGGAAATAAAAGAGAGAGAAGTAGCAGTCGAAGCTTATCCTCCAGAAAGTTCGAATTCACAAGGGAAATTCCTAAAAAGACTCATGTATGATTCAGTGGAGGATTCGTTGATGCAAGAAGAAGAAGAAGAACAGAACCAACCGTTTCAAATTCAACCAATTGTGAAGGCCATGGTAAAGCATATCACAGTCAATATTGTAATTGATAGCGGAAGTGAACTGACTGCGATCTCAGAAAATTTATTCATGCAGTGTAATGCCAATGAGGGATTGCCAGTTCTGAAAACATGTAAGATTAAAGTAAGAGGTCCTATTAGAAACAATGCTGCGGAAGTTACGAGACAAACATGGTTAACTCTTTCGTGTCAAGGTCAAAAGATCGAAGCCAACTTCGTGATTATACCTAAACTAATTGTAGATTTGATTATAGGTGCAGATTTTTTAAATGAGAGACGAGTGATAATAGATATGGGAAAAGGTAGCGTAACATTCGGGAATGTCACACTTCTCTTTGAGCAAAAGCTAAAATTAGAAGAAATACCAGTTATAAACAATTAAGAATGACGCGAGATAAAGAGGATGAAGAATTAGAATGGTATGCACAAAAAGGGGAATCGCCTCAACTCACGTTAGAAGTCCATAAAGAAATGGACGAAAAATTGCAAGAAGTTCAAGGTATTTCGGAACACAGTAAAAGAGAATTAGAGGGTATTTTACGAGATAAAGCAGAGGTATTTTTACCTAAGACTGGCAGTATTAAACACTTTCATTGCAAGTTTGAAGTAAAACTTCACAAACCATTTAGAGTGCCACCCTATACAATCCCATTAAGCTACAGGAATAAAGTATTCCAGGAGATATCTAAAACGTTAGATGACGATATTATTGAACCAGCTACCTCCACATATAACAGTCCGCTCCATATTGTACAAAAACGAGATGGGAGCATCAGGTTAGTGCTTGATTCCAGACAGATGAACACAATCATAATCACTGAGACAGATCGCCCAGAAAAAATTAGAGGAATTGATACAAAACTTACACGGTGCTAAGATATTTTCATCAACTGATTTACGGAGTAGTTTCTGGCAAATAGAATTAGCCCCAGAATGTAGAAAATTTACAGCATTTATTGTATTCGGTAGATGTTACCAGTTTAAACGATTGCCATTTGGTTTAAACATATCATCAGCAGCGTTTATTAGGGGATTTAATACTATACTCAGACCTGAAATTTTACAAAATATTACTTGTTATGTTGATGATGTGATTATAGCAGAACCCTCTTGGGAACATCACAACGACACATTAAATCAGTTTTTACAGATCATGAAAGAGCATCGGGTCACAGTAAATATAACAAAATACAAATTTGGAAGGCGAGAGGTCAAATTTATAGGACACATAATTTCCGAGAAAGGGGTAATTGCCCGATCCAGAAAAACTGATGACAATCAAAGAATTCTGTACTCCATATAATAAGAAAACTCTCAGAGGATTTCTAGGTCTCACCGGATTCTATAAAAAATTTATTTGGATCGACTCTCTCGCAACACCACGCCTATGTGCATTGACTAGAAAAAACACGCCATGGGTATGGGATCAACAAGCCAATGAAGAATTTTTAAAAGTGAAAAACGCACTAACAACAGCACCGATTTTAACACATCCTGATCTAACACAAAATTTTTGTATGGCCACTGATAGCGCGAAAACAGGTTTAGGAGTTGTTTTATTCCAAGAATACGAACAGGCAGAGCTAAGATCATATAGAACAATTGCATTTGCCAGTTGGGTACTCACAAAAAGCGAGAAAAACTATTCAGTCACGGAGCTGGAAGCATTGGCCATTGTATGGGGCTTCTAACGTCCTCGATACTTCCTATTCGGAAGAAAAACAAAAGTGTACACTGACCACAAACCATTAGAATTTCTGTTATCCGCCAAACTAACTCATGGGAAGTTAGCCAGATGGATGTTAATACTACAAGAATTTGACTTCACTGTTACACACATACCAGCACCAGCGAATGTATTAGCAGATACGTTATCACGATTTCCACAGGGTGCAACCAATAACATAGGCTTCGAAGCAGCAGAAGACCAGTTTACAATGTACTGTGTGAAACAAGTACCTTTCGAAAACTACATTACGACAGCATTGAAAAACATAGGCAAAGAACAGGACAAGGATCCCGAAATACTAGGAATCAAACACAAGTGGAGAAGTAAGGATTTTCCAGACATTCGACAGCACTATCTCGTAAAAAAACAACGTTTTGTTTTTTAGACTAAATGTTGCAACGAATGAATGGTTAATTTATATCCCAGATGAACTAATTAATAAGTACATATGGTATACACATTTAAGTAATGGCCACTTTGGACCAAAGAAATGCTTTTTAAAAATAAAACAAACAAGCCATTTTCCTAATATGGAAAGACGAATTAGAACAGTATTAGTCAAATGCAAAAAATGTATGAGGGCTAAACACGTCACTTTCCAAACCAAGCCACCTATGTTTCCAATAATCCCTAAAAGATTAAAACAATTAGCTGCAACAGATTTGATGGGGCCCCTCCCACGCACAAAAATGGATATATTTTCATATTTGTCGTTTTGGAACTTACTTCCAAATATGTTACCTTGACACCATTAAAATGGGCAACAGGTCTTACTATAAGTAAAGCATTTAGACAAGATTTTCTCAGACAAGTAGGTCGAGTGGAACGAATAATTTCGGATAATGGCCCACAATACAAATCAGTGCAATGGCAGAACATGTTAAAACAACACAAAATAAAACCCATCTACATATCTAAGTACAAACTTAGCGTAAATCCAGCAGAACGATCTATGAAGGACATAGGCACTTTATGCCGATTATATGCAGGCAAAAGACACAACACTTGGGATATATACCTTAAAGATTTTCAAGAAGTAATAAATGAAATGCCACATAGCACTACACTACTACCTCCAGTTACTGTACTTAAAAATATTGAACCCCCAAACGTAACCAGAGAAAATGTTGGATTTCCTATTGTACCACGTAGACAGCACAAACAAGTCATAGCAACAGCACTCTCCAACATCAGAAAGGCAGCCATCAAAATAAAAGAAAGAGGAGATAGAACAGCAATTAAAAGAACATTCTCAGTAGGCCAGAAAGTATTTGTAAAAATATACCATCTCTCCAGCAAACAGAAACACAAAATACATAAGTTTTACGCTGCATACAAAGGACCTGTCATAATTAGCCGAATTGCTCATGATAATGCTGTGGAACTAATGAACCCAAAAACAGGCAAAACCTTAGGACTTCACCATGTGAGCCATATCAAAAAGTTTGAAGATTAATTTTATTACTGGTAAACAATCAGCACAATATTTCAAGATTATGTTGCAGATAAGATCGTCAGGAGAAAGAAGAATGAAGAGAGAGGAAGGTGGGAAAAAGAAAGTAGTTTAAATAAAAACAAAAACAAAAATAACACCAATAGTACCATGACTAAGGTGAAGGGATAAAGCATAGATAGTCTAACAGCATGAAATACTAAAATGCTATACACCGCGACACTACACAAAAATAAAAAACGAATTTGAGGATTCTTGTAGACGTTAAGACTCAAAATATCTTAGAATTGTAACATGGAAAGGGCGCCGAAATTTGTAAAGCTTTTAAGAAGGAATAAAACAATGTAGATACTAGACATATGTTAGATGATTATAAGTAAAACTTTTTGTAAGAACCATTGTAAAAACTCCAGCAAGGACGAGATGCAACGACCCACAAGCTGCAACGCGAGAAGTATAAAGAAAGGAAAGGACGTAATTAGCAAGACACGATTCCTACAAGGCAGAAGCGTTGAGAGAAGGGAAAGGACAGTGAGACCAACAGAAGGCCCTTGTAGCCAAAGTGGGCAGTAAATAAATCTGCTGCCAAGCTGAACCACAGGATGGTGGAACCCTGGTGGGACAGAACACAGAACCACACAGTGGCAGAACCCTGCAGGGACACGACATTACACCGAACGCCAGAAGGGTCTCCGAACGCCCCGGCTCAGTGGAGCGAGCAAAAAACCGCCTGACGAGAAGACTGCTTGGGCAAGCCACCACTGGCAAAAAAAAAAAAAAAAGTGTAAAAGTCACACTACTGCTATTAAACAGCACACTGATGCACGAAACTGAAGAAAACTTCCACAAAGTAAAAATGACATGCCCAAATAATTTATCAAACTGTTACTAAGAGGAGAACTTCAAAGCGACTAGTTATCAATAAATATTTCCATATCCTGCCCAGAGAAGAACCAAGAAGCAATTAAGAAGCAGAGAAAAACCAGGAAGAACAGAAGTTGAAGATTCGCAAGATTGAGACCAAGAAAGAAGATGAGTGAAGAATAGACGACATACCTTCCCAAATCCATATCCTATTGTAAACTAGTCATCTGCGAAGTATTACAACGAAAAACGACCGCTTTCAGTGACACATAACGATGACTTTCACGCATACAAAGCCAGTAAACCACGAGATTCTGCACTCACAGCTCCATTCCATTATGGGACCCCCACAACAGCAACACACACTTGCAAAGCCAACAAGGAACGACGAACAAAGCTGTACATCAAATACTTGCCCACATCCATCTCGCTCAAGTCCATCACCTTCGTGCAAAAAACATTCGCCAACCTCATGCTTAAAGATTCATAGAATTGTGTGAATGTGTGAAATCAAATTGTGTGATGTAGGAATTGTGCAAAAGAAATGTGTGAAAAACTAAATAAGTTAAGCCCACCAGACAGCTAATAAACTACAAAATAACAGTCATTGACTATGGACTTAAGTAAAAAATAGACTATCGATTAAAATAAGTCATTAGTTCTGAAATGGACATTATATAAAGAACAAAAGTAAGGCATAATAAACACTAAAACTATATGCCACTTATTTTCTCCTCATAAAAATAAAAGAATAACTATATTTTACTTATTTTCTCTTTATAAAAACAAAGAATAAAAAATTATCTTGTTGGATGTTTTCCCTTTTTTTTAACATTTGTACAACTTGTTAGGATAATATCTCAATACTTGTGTATGTATATTTCTTTGTCAAAGCAATTCTTGGAAATAATTCTTATTTGTTAGTGTAACAATGTTGAAATGAGTGTCTAGAAACAAAAACATTTTACTTGTACATGATATTTAGAAAATGTGTTAGGAATAGATTTTACTTAATTACTACATTTATAAAAACAATATTTCTAAGAAAATCGATGTGAAAGACTCCTCACTTTCGATAACAAACTTCTTAAAAAACAAACTTCACAATTAAATAAAGAAAGAAAATAATTAAAAAATAATGATTATAATAGAATAAAATTATTCTTCCCTTGTAAATATAAACATATTTTTGATAGTAATGTGGAGGAATATAAAAATATAAATTAGTAATACAAACTAGCATAGAACAAAATAACGTGGCTGAACAGTACGCAACAAAATTTAGATAACGGAATAATTTTTGACTGGCTTAGACAACGATTCAATCATTGCCTAACTTCAGTACAAAAATTAAGTTTGAAAGGTGGTGATATGTAAGGTGTCAGGCAAATCCAACAGCTTCCATGAAAACCCTGACATGATAAGCAAATCCAGTAGTATGTCACATAGCTCTGAATAAATCGTGACATTAAATTAACCAAAGTAATACAAGTAACGAGTGAGCAAATGGAATACCACAGACTAACACAAGAATGCCCAAATGCATGTCATACCTTCCCATCATGAGACAGACGCAGTTCCGAGGGGGAGAAACGAGAACAGAAGCCGAGAGCAGAACTATGTTAAGCTGGAAGGCCCTACGATAAGGGACGGACACCCACGTGGCCAGCTAACCGCTAGGACCACCCCCCCCAGCCCATGTTAAAAGCTACAGCCCTCCAGAAGAACAGTATAGATCTTACGATAACACAAAAAGGGCCACCCCAGCCGCAAGTTTTAGTGTGAGACTTTTTCGCGTCTCTGTTATGTCAGGACCACCCCCTAGCCCATGTTAAAAGATAGAGCCCTCCAGAAGAACAGTATAGATCTTACGATAACACTAAAAGGACCACACCAACTGCTAGTTTTAGCGTGAAACTTTTTCGCGTCTCTGTTACGTTGCAAACTTTAAAAACATTGCCCCACCACGAAAAGTATAACGTTTCTCATTGGATAGACAGAATTTTTGTAGGCGGAGCTTAAGGTTAACATTGAGACCCTGATTGGTCAGATGAAAACACAGCCAGATAGTTTTTTTAAACTAACTTCGGTAAATTGTAGTAAGGAGAAGTTAGGAGAGAGTTGCTTCCGAGACGGCGAGGTGAGCGGAGCTGTGCTGCCCACCGCCCACTGACGAACACCGACAAGGTAATGAACGCACGCGATGTCGCATAACAGCGCATAAAGCATCACTCAGAGCTGCAGAAGTCTCATCTGTTACGCCCCTTTTTGCGTAATACTAGTGTCGATCGTCAATTAAAGCTCATGGTGTTCACATTTGCCTCTTGAAGTAAAAATCTGAAACGCGATGATTTTTCTGTTATATAGTTATTGAGAAGCCACATCAGCCACTGTAATTTACGACAAGTTAGATAAGTAATTAAAGGTAATTGAGGGTCACTGTAGACCCTTTTGATATTTCTATGAAACTTAATTTAAACCTAGATTATAGATGTGATATGGCATAGGTCATCCTTCGATCCATTGTAGAACTTGGAAACCCATTCAGGGAATATTTGTTCACATTTTTGTTGAACGCAGTTGGTTTTTACCATCCTGTATTAAAACATTTCCTTTTATCAATAGTGCAATTTATAAACAATGTTTAGTGAGTAGAATAAAATTTCCAATAGTAAACTTAACTGCTTTTTCGACGTTATTTTACCAGCTAACTAAAAATAGGAAAACCTTGAACCCCTTCCACTAAATTAGTTAGTATTAAGATTCTTTTACAGGGAGTGCAGTGGAGCTGACGCTGAAATCATTAAGTATTTGGTTATATAATTGCTAGTCTCACTGAACTCTTCTGAACTCTACATGTCATGTGTGGTCTGGCGTCTCCTTACCAGCAACAGGTCCCAGGTTCAAACTAGTCAGTTCCCTAAAAAACATGCTCAGAGCGTTGTTGCGCGAAAGTGGTAGGGAGACACGATATAGAACAACAGAAACCACGCAGAATGTTAGATCGTTAGACCAGTATATGTTATATCCGTTAATGCAGGACTTACTTTGAACTGCTTGGCACATTTGACAGAACAATGGTCTAACAACTTTTAACACTGTACTTTATAATGGCATAAAAGCACAACTCTAGACAGTACAGAAGATAAACAAAGTAATACACAATTAAATGACGGTTTAATCATGTAGAAGATATTGCATGACTGTGCCTCAGCACCATCAGAAACTCATATTGACACACTTGCCCTTCTCCATTATCCATGAAGGTTATTAACTTCATCACTGAATACCGTATAGATCTGTTGTTGGCCCTGGGTGTGCCCTGATATTGCAGTCACACAAAGCATGGACCATTGTCTGGTGCAGAGGACCATATTGACACTGAGACTTGACGTTTTGCCCCGTTTGTACAGAATGTCCTAGGAAATTGCATGTGATCCTCTTAAGAGCTTTGCATTGTCAGATGGGACGTTCGAAACCAGTTGGTCTTTGATAGTGTCGGAAATGGGAGAGTGAATGCTCAAACATTGGCACTCAAGTCTGACGGCCACTGCGCGTTAATGTGGAAGTCTGTGTCTGATAGTGTGGTATGACTAGAGGGGGGTTTCTTGGACTTCAGTCTCCTCATTGATGTATGAGGAACGTCGTTATGGACTGGCAATCTTGGGCCACTCCGGATTCTCTTCAACTGACTGACCAAGAAGCCCTTTCTGCGTAGTGAAGGTGAGGCAATGTGGCTCGGCCCAGGTAACCACTGCACTGGTGTGTTTTTTGATGCATCCACTGATGGTATGCATTGTGCTGTGTGGCTGGGCATCTGATTTCACTACAGAAGAGCTGTTTAACCACATAAAAGATAAATATTTCTAGACGGAGTATGCAAGTCAAAAGGCAGAATTTCTCAGTGTGGAAGCGAATGTGCATCACCTGCTGCTGTTTCCTAGGTAATTAGGAAACTAATTATGGGGTAGCATTTTGTTGTTCAAGTATGCTGTAGGAGATTTGTGGCTTCCTTGTTGCTCAGATGAAAACACATGTTCCGATTTTGGAAAGAATCAATACTAACCACGTAATTTCCGTTGATCCTACTATAAAGCAGTTCGTTACATGTTGCAACATAATTAGTGATGGGATAAATGCAACCCTCTGTGAGTTGCTCCAAGGATTGTACATTGTGAGTACTCACTTCAGTTTGAACAACATGTTGTTGAGGATTACTAACAGTCTGTGAAATGCTACAGTTGATGCCCTTATGAATAATACTTCGAGAGATGTTTGACCAATGATTTTAATCTGTTAAACATAAATAAAACGGAGTGTATGTATGTTTTGTGTACATCTGCGATCAGCTCCCAAACCGCTAGATCGATCACTACTAAATTGGCCACAGAATCAGCAGGTCTGACACGTATTTGCACTGTGGGGGTTTTTACCCTCCTAGCTCCAACAGGGGCAGAGATGTGGGCAAGAATATGGTTTTCCCAGTCCCTGACGTATAAGCTGCCCTGCATGACTGGCATGTTGTGTGACAACAGTGTCAGCTTGCCAGATCAATCTGCTTTGTAGGGCAGCCTATGTGTCAGGGGCAAGTAAGTTTTCTGAGCCCCAACAAGTAGGCTACCATATATGACAAATGTGTTGCTGTGGAGCAGTTTCGGCTGCTTAATCAACCTCCTTTGCATAGCAAACTGTACATCAGGGGCAAATAAATTATTTTCAAGTCCCTGTTGTGTAGCCTGCCCTGCAGGAGTGTTTTGGGGTACGATAGGCCTGATTTACTGAATGGTATTGTAGGGGCTACACAGGCCGATTGGCATGGCTCAAGATATGTTGAGATAGATAGAGAAGGGTATGAACACAACGAGGTGGCTAGGGAAATGGACAGAGAGAGGAGAGCGGGATACAGCCAGAGGAGGTGGGAAGAAGATATGGTCAGAGAGGGAGGGGGTGTTAAACTGGTGATCCCTTGCTGTCTCAGAACGTGTCCTACCAACTGACCCCTTCTTCTAGTAAAGTTGTGCTACAAATTCCTCTTCTCCCCAATTTTATTCAGTACTTTCTATTTAGTTTCGTAATCTATCCATCTAATCTTCAGCATTCTTCTGTAGCACCACATTTCAAAAGTTTATATTCTGTTCTTGTCTAAACTGCTTATTGCCCATGTTTCGCATTTGTACATGACTACACTCCGTACAAATACTTTTATAAAAGACTTCCTGACGCTTAAATCTACTCGATGTTAACAAATTTCTCTTTTTCAGAAACGCTTTCATTACCATCGTCAGTCTACATTTTATATCCTCTCTACTTCGACCATCCTCAGTTATTTTGCTGCCCAAATAGCAAAATTCGTCTAATACTTTAAGTGTCTCATTTTCTAATCTAATATCCTCAGCATCACCTGATTTAATTAGACTACATTCCATTATCCTCGTTTTGCTTTTGTTGATTTTCATCTTATATCCTCCTTTCAAGACATTGTCAATTCCATTCAACTGTTCTTCCAAGTCCTTTGCTGTCTCTGACAGAATTACAATGTCATCGGCAAACCTCAAGGTTTTTATTTCTTCTCCCTGGATTTTAATTCCTACTCCAAATTTTTCTTTGATTTCCTTAAAGCTGCATGTCCTCAGGAAAAACTACGGCTGTAGTTTCCCCCTTGCTTTCAGCTGTTTGCAGTACCAGCACAACAGTGCTGTTTTGGTTGATGTTACAAGGCCAGTTTAGTCAATCACCCAGACTGTTGCTCCTGCAACTACTTAAAAGGCTGCTGCCCCTGTTCAAGAACCACACATTTGTCTGGCCTCTCAACAGATACCCCTCCGTTGTGTTTGCACCTACGGTATGACTATCTGCATAGCTGAGGCGCGCAAGCGTCTCCACCAATGGCAAGGTCCATGGTTCGTGGGAGGGGGGCCTGGAACCCCTCAGAAAAGGTGTTCTACAAGGGGTCGTTCACCATGTCCACCTGTGTCTCATGAACCAGTGGTGTTAATTGTGGCAGCAGAAGGTATTACAACTTTGTAATGCCTTTTGATGCCGCAGTTAGCGCCACAGGTTCACGAGGCACAGGTGGTCGTCGTGAACGACCCCTTGTAGCTCCATTTTTCTGAGGGGAGGGGAGGGGAGGTGGGGGAGAAGTGATTATCGGGGGCCGGCCGCTGTGGCCGAGCGGTTCTAGGCGCTTCAGTCCGGAACCGCGCTGCTGCTATGGTCGCAGGTTCGAATCCTGCCTCAGGTATGGATGTGTGTGATGTCCTTAGTTAGGTTTAAGTAGTTCTAAGTCTAGGGAACTGATGGCCTCAGGTGTTAAGTACCATAGTGCTTAGAGCCATTTGAACCATTTTTGATTGTGGGGGTTGAAGACATACACGCCCGACAATTCATGTGGACTTCCACAGTTGCCACATTTAGGAAATGCTGACCAACTACTTGCATCAGCAAAGGGGGACGCCCGCCGTCGAACGCCTCCACAGCTGAGTCGCCGGCCACCTGGGCATGGTGAACTGTTAGGGGAAAAGCTTTTTTAGTAGCGGAGGGTTGGGCCATGTTTGTCTTTCTCGACTCACACCGGTGAGTCTCAGTAATCCAGTGACTATTCTGGGCATAGCGACAGACGCACTGGTGGCATGTTGGCAAAGTGGTCGGGTTGTTCTAAATTGTGACTGGGAATAAATTTATGAAAAGTACTTGCTCGGTGTTCGCATATTTCTGATCCATGAGGATACAATGCCTGCGTTTGCCTAGTAACTACCAACTGTAGTCCTCAGCTGAGTATAACCTATTACGGGGTTTGGACGAAAACATAGAAACGCCGGGTGAAATGCATATGTAAACATAAATACAGAAGGTAGCCGAGCCTGCAGGTGGCTCTGTTGTATTTGACCACGAGCGGCACATGTGCAATGTCGTCAATACGTTGTAAATGTCAGTCGTGGTTAGAACAGTGTTCCACATCTACATCTTCGTACATATTCCGCAAGCCGCCGTACGGTGCATGGCGGAGGGGGAGCTGCACCACTATTAGTCATTTTCTTTCCTATTCCACTCGCAAACTGAGCGAGGGTGAAACGACTATATATATGCCTCCGTACGAGCCATGATTTACCTTATCTTTGTGGTGCTTATGTGATCTGTATATTGGTAGCAGTAGAAGTGTTCTGCACCAAGCTTCAAATGCTACCTCTGCGTCCGCTAGGAGGCAGATTGGCGACATTTTACGGTCGGTATTTACGTTAGATAAATTATACAATTCGCTGATCAGAACTTTGTGCACCAATTAAAGTAGTCCAAATCTGAAGTTAAATAAAATTACAGAAATTTTATAAAAAGTATACAGTAGTAATAGCTGTCAATATGCAACCTTTCATTAAAGGAGCAATGTCGTCATTTAATGAACACACTCCAGACACAATTTCATTCTCCGGTGTACATGCCAAACGTACAGTTTTTCTACATTTTTTTAAATTTTTAACTTTTATTGTACTGCACATAGCATATTCTGTGCCGAATTTTTTAAAATAAATGACCACTGTAGTATATGGCAAGCAACGTTTATTCACATGATTTCTTAGTTTTATTTCTAAAGCGACCTTTTTTGGACAATTAATCCATTTATGTGTAAAGTATTTTAGAGTGACTTCACCACTTTTATGGCGCTAGCTAGCGTCACAAAGTTACAAACCACTAACGTAGTAACTTCAGTGTACAATCACAACAGCCTGACATAACATTTCGGGTCATACAATATACAATCATTCAATGAACAACCAAGACTACATGTCACATAATGTCTAAATGGCATCATATTATCCGTGAAATTTTTTTTTATCGATATGACCTTACCCTAGGATTTTACATGAATCTCGTGTTTTCTCATTTATCTGTATATTTATATAATTCCAAACATCATGGACATTTGGCAGTCACATTGTAAATTTGAAAAATTTCACCTAGACGTTGAGTGACATATTTTCCATTCATACAGTCCATAAAAAACATTATGTTAGTTAGTATAAACTACGCCGTGTAACCTCCTCCTTCCCATTCGGCCTACTGGACTGCGATATAACTGACAGTGATGGCGTATGCCTAATGAAATTTTTCAGTGAGTAAGGCTATCGTTACCGAAGGAAAATAATACCGGTTATTTGGAAGAAAGTGTACAACAGACTCTTCTGAAGCAAGAGTCTATTCTGAACTTAAGCTAAATATTGATGATAATTTTGAAACGGATGGAATATAGTGCAACTGTTTACGAACCGCACGGGGGGGGGGGGGGGGGGGGGGAGGAGGTAAGACGTAATATTTACTACAAAAATCACTGATAATATAGCTAAAACATTGATTTTAGCTATAAAGGGGACAATTAAAAGGTCGCCAGCCCGCTAGGGCAATAAATCTCTGAATCTTAAGAAAGGTAATGGCAAAGAAATTCAAGCAAATAATCACCAGCGTGGCAACAGGAGGTTGTCATGCTTTTACACAGCACATCAGTTCACGAGAAAATAAATGAATCAGAAAGCATTGACTTAGCAGTTACTTATTCTGAAAAACTAAATTTTGAAAATAAAGTTAAATAGGGTTACTGGTTAAGTAAATGACTGGCTTAACCTAAACTTTCTGATGTAAAACTGACTTTCAGTAACATCAGTGTAACGTAAAGTAAAATTTAGAAAAAGGCAAGCAATTTACTTTTGAATATTGAAAGACTGAGTTGAATTTTCTTTAAGCAAATGAGCAATTGATTTTACTTTTAAAATAACGACAATAATATACATACCAAGCCAGCAAAAGTCATTCACTAAGCTAAATACGGGGTAAATGAAATTGCGCACTCTTAATTTGTGCTCTTTCTTTAGTTATTAGTTTTGGCAGCGGAAGTTTACGTCACTTTAACTGAATGAACTAAAAACTCCAAACTTCAAATTAGTTGATCCTCTGTTACCCTATACGAGAATGAACAGCTACCGAGGCAGAAAAATTTAGACAGAAATTGGTCATTAGCAAGCAAACAAAACTGGCAGTAAATAACTAATCAATTCTCGTATTCTTACGACACTCGGTGATTGCACGGAAAGGAAAGGGACCCTGTTTGCTAATAATGTCTGAGGACAATGACAACACAGGGCCCTACAAGTTTTAATTATAGCAAGTTATTATTCAAGTTAGTCATACTTAGTGAACGAAATATAACTCGATAAAACTTCTACATTCCTATGTCTCTCGGTTAACAGTCTTACGATGTTGTAGTTGTGCGGACGATCAAGGAATTTATCCGACGATAATGCTGAGCTGCCGTTGTTGCTGCTGTTTGAGAACCCCGAGTCGTCTCCAGACCCATGGATAAGTATGAGACAGGCAGTAAATGGAATTGCAGCTTCCTCCACTTGCCCACTCCTGCCTTGCGCTCCATACTCGTGGGTTAACGAATCAGGCGCTCCTACACTGGCGCGATCATAGCGGGAGCGCTCAACAAACACTTCCGCTCTCTTTCATGACTCAAAGGGAGGGCGGGGAGGGCAGAGTGGGCAGGGGTCGTAACCCGAGGCCTGGTCACAGTGTCCCCTTCTCTCGTCAAAGTATCAGAGATAGTGAGGGGAAATCAATTATGGGAATTTTTTGTATTTTTTATTTTTATTTATTTATTTTTTAATGTATTTGTAACTTGTATTTCCCGTATATCACACTGAAAACAAATGTACCCAGCACCGCATCGTGCTCTGAGTAAACAAAACAAATATCTCGATACTTTTGTACACCGAGGTAATATACACTCCTGGAAATTGAAATAAGAACACCGTGAATTCATTGTCCCAGGAAGGGGAAACTTTATTGACACATTCCTGGGGTCAGATACATCACAGGATCACACTGACAGAACCACAGGCACATAGACACAGGCAACAGAGCATGCACAATGTCGGCACTAGTACAGTGCCACCCACACCCGGCCATTCGGTCCGAGGGGAGCTAGGAAACGCCTGAAAACCTAGTCCAGGGTGCACGCCAGCATGCGGTGTATGCGCCCGTAAAGAGACAGGTGGGTCCGAAGGGTCGACCTCCATTGCGTCGGAGCACCCTACTGGCGAAGACATCTGGTCCGGAGCGGGCAAGAGTTCCATGTCGGAGGACAGCTGGTCACGGGAAGCAATCGGCGGCGCGTGACCCAGGGAGGCGTTTGGCGGCTGCAGCGAAGCGTCCACTGCGGGCGTCGCCGGCGGGAGAACAGGCGGCGGCGGCGGCGGTTGCGGCGGCCCGTCGCCATGGGGTAAAATGGAAGGCAGCGTCGGTAACACCTGGGGATGAGGCGAGCCAGTAGATGGGTCCCCAGGGCGCTGACCGGACGGCACCGTCGCTGAAAGCAGACCCCGTGCGACGACAGAGGCGCAGCTGAGTGAGATGCCGACGCACCTCACCAGAGGCCCCCAAAACCAGATACATAGCGCGGCCGAGGCAGCGAAGAATGCGTCCTGCGAGCCAACGCCGTGAACCTCGATAGTTGCGATAGTATACAACGTCGCCTGGAGCAAAAGCAGGTGGCTGCTGCTGCACAGGAACCTGATGCGGCGGATGCAGCAAAGACATCAAGGTTCGATGAGGACGACCGTGCAACAACTCAGCCGGCGAGCGACCATCTCGGGGCTGAGAGCGATACGAGGACAAAAAGAGCAATAACGCGTCCTCCCGAGAATGCGACGCTTTCAACTTCAACATCTGTGACTTGAAAGTCCGGACGAATCGTTCAGCGGCACCGTTTGACTGAGGCGAAGACGGCGCGGATGTCAGATGTTGAATACCATTGGCCTTGCAGAATGACTGAAATTCTGCGGACATGAATTGTGGGCCATTGTCGGAAACAATAGTCTGTGGAAGACCTTCAATGCAAAAGATAGCGGACAACGCTTGGATGGTGGCAGATGACGTCGTGGAAGACATCTGGACAACAAAATGAAAATTACTAAATGAATCCACCACCACCAACCATCGAGCATTCCAGAATGGACCAGCAAAACGATGTGTATGCGTTGCCAAGGGGAAGTGGCTTTCGGCCATGCAAAGAATTTCTGCGGCGGTGCGGATTGTTGTTCGGCACACGCCATGCAAGAAGAGCACATATTCGTAATTGAAGCATCGATTCCGAACCAAGTACAGTGCTGACGAGCAAGTTGTTTCGTTCGCACTATACCCCAATGTCCTTGGTGGAGAAGCGGTAATACGGAGGACTGTAACGAACGTGGGACCACGACCCTGGACTGATCATTATCAGAACGCAACAGCAAAACACCACGTCGAACAAAAAGTCTCTCCTTGTGAGCAAAAAATCGGCGAACCAACGGATCCTCGATCCGTGATTTCGATAAGGGCCATTGCGTAGCAATAAAACGCAAAACGGTAGCAAGGACAGGGTCGGCAGCTGTGGCTGTAGCCACACGACGAAAATCAATCGGAAACGATTCGACCACGTCATCGGCTTCCGCATCAATGAACATGCAAGCAAGTTCGGAAGAATCGAATGCTCTATCTTCAGCAACAGGCAAACGGGACAACGCATCGGCGTTTCCGTGCTTAGCAGTGGACCGATACAAGATATCGTAGCGGTACTGTGAGAGGAAAATAGACCAGCGAATGAATTTCTGCGCTGTAAGAGGAGGTACAGGCTTGTTCGGATGAAAAAGCGATGTCAAAGGTTTGTGGTCTGTGATGATGGTAAAGTGACGACTATACAAGAAATTGTGAAACTTAGTAACACCAAATACGAGAGCCAAGGCTTCTTTCTCTATCTGTGAATAATTTCTTTGCGCAGACGAGAGCAATTTGGACGCAAAGGCAATAGGGCGATCGTGCGAACCATCTTTGTGCGCAAGCACAGCACCGATCCCGAAATCCGATGCATCTACCATCAACAGAAGGGGTTTCTGGGGATAGAATGGCGGAAGGCAAGTATTTGAAAGCAACGCCGATTTCAACTGGCGAAAGGCGCGTTCGCATTCCGTCGTCCAGACGAACGGAACACCTTTATGGCGTAAGCGATGAAGCGGAGCTGAAATGGAAGAAGCATGAGGAACATAACGATGATAATAATTAATTTTGCCCAACACACTCTGTAGCTGCTTCAAATTCTGCGGCGAAGCCAAGTCCTGTATGGCACGGAGGTGCTCTGGACTAGGATGTATGCCTTGGGCATTGATTACATGTCCCAAATATGGTAAATCACGAGCAAAAAACACACATTTGTCCTTCCGCAAGCGAAGACCATTTCGTCGCAAGACCTGAAATAATGTCGTGAGATTGGCTAAATGTTCTTCTTCCGTCTTTCCGGAGATCACAATATCGTCCAGATAGTTTGCTGCAGTAGGGACTGACGCACAAACAGTTTGCAGATATTGCTGAAACAATGCAGGGGCAGATGCACACCCGAATGGGAGTCTTTTGAATCGATACAAACCAAGATGCGTGTTAACCACCAAGACGCGCTGAGATTCGTCGTCCACAGGTATTTGCAAGTACGCATCTGCCAGGTCCAACTTCGAAAAATATTTACCCGGGCACAGTTTGTCAAAAAGATCTTCCAGGCGGGGTAAAGGATAAGTTGCAATCACTAGTTGTGGATTCACTGTAGCCTTGAAGTCCACACAAAGTCTCAGTTTTCCGGAAGGTTTCGGTAAAATTACTAAGGGTGATGCCCAAAGAGAAGCCTGCACACGTACAATCACACCTTGTGATTCCAATCCATGTAATGTTCTTGCGACCTCATCACGCAATGCGTGGGGAACATTGCGCGCTCTGAAAAATTTCGGTTGCGCGTTTACTTTCAGTTCCAAATGTGCTTTATAGTTCTTAGCGCAACCAAGGCCCGGTGCAAAAATGTCTGCAAATTCTTCACATAGACTAGAAACACTGGCGGAAGGCACAGTCTGGTTCACTGAGAGGACCTGATTTACTATAGACAAGTTAAACAACTGAAATAAATCTAAACCAAACAAGTTCACTGCAGAAGAAGAACGAAGGACGTAAAATGACACAAGTTTTGTTTGTCCCTTGTATGTTGCAAGACGGCTGCACTGTCCTAACACAGGGATCTTGTGACCTGAATATGTAGTGAGCTTAACGTTTGCGGCACGCAACGGAGGTGTGCCCAGTTATTTGTACGTGTCTGTATTGATCAATGAAACTGCAGCTCCGGTATCGAGCTGGAATGGTATCACGTTGCCATTAATGTTCAAATCTACAAAAAGTTTATTGTCCGGCTGACGACAAGAGCGACTGTCTCGTGCAATTTGAACAGACACTGGTACAGAATCACTTGCTAAGTGACGTGATTTCCGGCGACGTCGACGCACACTATTTGTGGGACGAACACAGTCACTGTTAGAGAGAGTGGCACTGGGCGGAGTGGAATTAACTACATGAATGTCCATGGGCGAAGGTTCACGAGCCTGAGTATTCTTGGTTCGATTCCGGCGCGAAGCAAAGGGCCTGGAATAGTTGTGAGTGTCTGATCGAAGCTTTTTCTGGCAAACACTCTAAACATGTCCTTTTTTATTACAGAAAAGCAAATAGCTTGGCGTGACGGGCAATTCTCACGCGAATGTCTAGTAGCACACCGCGGGCATGATTTCACTGCATTTGCATGCTGGCTCGGCACACGTGGCTGCGCGGACGTGCGCGAGGGCTGTTTACAGTTCCGTGCAGCTCGCCCGGCGGGCCGGTTAATGTGACACACAGCTGGCGAAGTTTCAAACGATTCCTGAGCAAAGTCAAGTGTGTCTTGCCGATCCAATATGTCTATCACTTGTTGAAGGGAGGGATTGACTAGTTTCAAAATTTGCTCCCGTATACGAACATCAGAAACGTTCTGTGCAATTGCATCACGCACCATAGTACCTGAATAAGGGAGTCCACATTCAAACTCAAAAGCACAGTCCCTAGTAAGGCCTTGCAAAGTTGCAACCCACTCCCGATTAGTTTGACCGGCTGTACGTTTTGTACGAAAGAACGTATACTGTTTTGCAACTACATTGACTGATTCCTTGAAATATTCATCTAATGCAGACAAAATTTCTTCGTAGGATAGAGTTGCTACGTCGCGGCGGGGAAATAATTTCACTATCACACGGTACGTCTGGACGCCGACACATGATAATAAGTGAGGCTGCCGCTCGTTACCTTGAATTCTGTAGGCGGCGAGATGGAATCCAAATTGGCGTGACCACTCCGTCCAGCTTTCCATCGCCGCATCAAGCGGCCGAAAAGGTGGTGCAACTGCGTGTTGTGGCTGCGGTAGCGGTGGAGCGGCGGCTGCCGCATCGTTTTGCATTGCACGTTGACCCTGGACGAGCTGTCCAAGGGCATCCAATAAGGCCTGCGTCTGCTGATTCTGCAAGCGATAAAATTCGGACAGGACATCTGCAGATTGTGGTGAAGCCATGACATGTAAATTAGAGCAATACGACCGTTAAATCGTCGTCGCCAAATATGTTCTGTCTAGACAAGACAGCCTAGACACAATGCGAGGAAGCCGAAAGGTACGGGCTTAAACTCACGCAGGCTGGCGTGAGGTCTGAAACAGGATACGTAATGAATGCTATAAAGAAAAGTACGTAGCTTGTGGAATACTTAACTTTAATCCAAATTTGTAGAACATCGCTCTTGATGATACATTAATAGAATCTCAATATCAATTGAATACGGCGCCTTGCTAGGTCGTAGCAATTGTAGCTGAAGGCTATGCTAACTATCGTCTCGGCAAATGAGAGCGTAGTTGTCAGTGAACCATTGCTATGAACGTCGGCTGTACAACTGGGGTTAGTGCCAGTACGTCTCTCTAGACCTGCCGTGTGGTGGCGCTCGGTCTGCAATTACTGACAGTGGCGACACGCGGGTCCGACGTATACTACCGGACCGCGGCCGGTTTAAATGCTATCACCTAGCAAGTGTGGTGTCTGGCGGTGACACCACAAAAGTGCCCGAAGTAGTGGAAGAGTGGGGGATATGTCTTGCGTCGTCAGTGGGAGCATAAGGAAGGACGGAGCTAAGGACTCCAGTAGCAAACAGGTCAAACCTTCCGGGTGGTGGCGCCACAGCTTGATGTGCGAGCTGACAAACAGGGCCACACCTCTGTCGTGGACATGTACTAGACCAAGACCTCCCCTTTCCGGGGGAAGGAACAGCGACTCATAACTGACTTTGAAGTGCTTACCTATACTGACGTTGGCTCCGAATGCCGCTAATAGACGTCGAGCCATCAGTAACGGTATTGGAAGAACACGCGCTATGTGTGGAAGGCGAGATGCGAGGTAAACGTTGACGAAGTGTGTCCTTTGAAGAACATCGAGGGTCCGTAGACGAAGGTTGGAAATCTGGAACCGAATTTGTTGTAATGAGCGGCGGTTCTTAAGGGCCACAGTGCTTCGAATGTCGTCGTGAAACTCTGTTCCGAGACATCTGACAGTGCCACTAAGCTGTAGGGGGTCGACACATGTTGGGGTCAGCCCATTCCTACCGCCATAGCGATCGATTTGGTGACGTTGAGACAGCTGCCGGAAGCCACACCGTTTGTAGTAATCTATTTTAGTACACTGGTTACATCGTTGCCGTAGTTGACGAGTGCTAGCGGGCGGTAATCATGTATTCGAGCCTTACGTTTAGGTTTTTGAACCGGTATAATTATTCCTTCTACGAAGGCCGCGGGGAGCAGCACTGGTGGGGACGTAAGCTCCCTACAGATGTGTGTCAACTTGGGAGCCAATAGATACTGGAAAGTCCTATAAAACTCCACAGACAACCCGTCGGGGCCAGGAGACTTGTTCGCCGCTCCTTTACCTATGGCGTCGATAACTTCGTCCTCTGTAATGTCGTTCAATAATTCAGTCTGTAAATCCTGTGGGATAGTGCCCTAAACCAGTCGTGAGACCCCTATCACCGTCGTCCGGTCGGAACATTGACCAGAATAAAGTCGTGTGTAATGGTCGAAGAAGGCTGCACCAATATCGCGTTGTGTGGAGTGGTGACGACCGCCCTGTTGTGAAGGCCTGTATCAGCGCCCGTCTTCGCAGTTTACGGTCTCGGATGACGTGGTACATAGTGGGTCGTTCCGTTGCGAATCTGTCGTGTGTTCGTGCTCGGACGATCGTCCCTTCGAAGTGTCGGCTCATGTGGGCAATGATCTGTGCCTTTGCATGCTGTAGTACTGTCATCTGTCGTTCCGGTGTGGGTGGCATGAAGGCACATTCGCGAAGGATGGTGAAATAAAAATCGAGGGTCTACCGCCTCCAAGCAGCGATCTCACTACCATATGTAATAAAGGTTCTCCGAAGGGCCGGCTTGGCGCAGTTTAACCACCAACTGATCGATGTAGGATACGTCGGGAGGCGGCGGACGCACGAACTCCACGTACCCTCGATGGCGCGTCAACAATCCGGAGTAGTCAGATGAGCAAGGTTTAATTTCCAGGGATGTCGGCTGCGTCACACCCGTTGGCGACGAAGGGTGACGGCACATATACAGGCCTCGTCATCAGAAAAGGCTACTGGCCACACCTTCACGACGCTCACTGTTGCTGCGAGAGAATGGGAGACCTAAATCCCATCAATGCGACTAGACGAGTGACTCGTGAAATGAGTGAATCCCAGTCGATTTCCTCGGACATGTTCCCATGTATCTGCAACTGGAGATCACTGATGAGTGTTTCAAGTTCGGGGCACGGTGAATGGCGTGGCAGCTGATCTTTAGGTGCTTGGATGCTATTGAAGTGGCCCCCTAATACGGTGTCATCGTTCTTGCCCTGAAAAAGTGGTGCTTCTCCTTCTGCGAAGAAGAGCGATCGGTCACGACGGTGATTCGTTCTGGAAGGGGCATATACACTTTGATAAACTGGACGTCTAACACCGCTACGGCCATTCCTCTTGCGTCGGGGAGATATCGTACTTCGTCCGCCTCGAGGCCCTCCCTGAGGAGAACTGCGACTCCACTGTTTGTTGACGAGGCGTGTGACACATGAGCCGTATAACCATAGATACCTGGGAAATCGGCGACTAAGCCTTCTTGGAGAAAGACAATGTCAACGTCTTTTGCATTGAGTATATTTTGGAGCAGCGACAACTTCGTACGTGTCCGAACGGTGTTAATGTTGATCGTCGCTAAGCGATAGGTCTGTAGGGCGTATCCTGCAACGGGGCCACCGTCAGCGTCGCCGTAAAAGTTGGGGCCCGTAATCTGCAGGCCGCGTCCGCGCCGTCATCTGTTGCTACTCGTGACGGGCCGAGGTGCGGGAGGAGAGACCCCTCTCCTCATCCACCACAGCGGACGTAGAATCGTCTTCAATGTCATTCTCCAAGGTCCATAATTTAACAGTGGGTGCCGTAGAACACTTGTGAGCTGAGTGACCGAGGGTCAATCCACAGTTGTTTCTGCTTGTGTACCAGTGGCGGGTGCTGTGCTTATGATCTGTTCGCCAGAGAGAGCGGAGACGGGTGTGTCGAAATCAGAGAAAGTGACAGGTGAGGGCGATCCTGTGTCATCCACTTTTCTCGTTTCGTCGGCTGTCCGGTCGCCAACTGGAGAAGACGTCAACTGGAGGCAATCGTCTGAGGGTGTGCGACGTCGCTTTTTGTGTTTCCTCGGTAACCTATGTTTGCGGACGTAGGTTTCTGTGTCCGAAAGAGTGTGTGGTTCTCGCATCGCATTCCCCTCAGGGAGAAAAGCAGAGGCCGGCACAGCACTATGGTCGAGGTCCATTCTTTCATCCGAATCTGCTTGTGGAGTCGATGGGGGGCTTTCTGCAGCCTCTGCGGATGCTGTAATAGTGTCCGCCAATCCAGGACTTGCGACGGGTGTGCATTCTGACTCTTCCTGTGTTCCAAGTGGTCTTACATCCGCCATGACGGTCGATCGTGTCACCCCTGCGTAACTGAGGGGGAGGGCCGTGAGAGTAGGAGATGGTGCCGCGTCATCTAATGGAATTTGTGTAACCCGACGTTGAATACACGCCGAGCGTACATGACCTTCCTGGCCGCGACCAGAGCAAGTATGAGGCTGTCCATCGTACATTACGATAGCGCGAGATCCACCTATGACTAAGTAGGATGGCACTTGTTTCTTTAATTTAATTTTGACTTGTCGGACGCCGTTGAGGACCTTTTATGTCTCGAAGGTGTTCCATTTTTCTGCCACGTGGCTAATTACCGTCCCATACGTCCGGAGGCACTTCGAACGGGAGTTCAAAAACTCTTATTGTGCGTAATCCTAGTCCTGCTAGGTCAACGGTAACCGCCACGATGTGACCATCGGAGTGTTTGAACTTGAGATTGTTCGCACATCTGCTCACAACAGCGTGACACAACTCGTCATCGACCATCTTGACGTAAACGACGCTACTTGTAATGGATAGGTAAATACCGATGGTGTGCTATGGTGATATCTGAACTTCGTCACGGACGAATCGTTCGATTACAAAGGCTCGTGGTCTTGCGTGGTCGGGCTGCAAGCTGAGCTTGATGGCAGCTTTTCTGCACGAATGAGCCATGGCGACTCTATGTCAACGAACGCGAGGACTAGCTGCGGCGAGGAAGTAAACAAACTACGCGCGCTCGCGACTCTGCGGACGGGACGTAAACAAGACGTCCTCGCCGCTCACCTGCCGAAAGCACCACTCACGGCCAGACCCAGACTTCGGTGATACGTCGTCAACCATGTGTCAAATGGTTCAAATGGCTCTGAGCACTATGGGACTTAACATCTTAGGTCATCAGTCCCCTAGAACTTAGAACTACTTAAACCTAACTAACCTAACGACATCACACACATCCATGCCCGAGGCAGGATTCGAACCTGCGACCGTAGCAGTCCCGCGGTTCCGGACTGCAGCGCCTAGAACCACACGGACACTGCGGCCGGCTAACCATGTGTCTCCAACCTGTACTCGTACATCCATTATGTACATCCTCGTACAGGTGAGGCAAGTTACTTAAAAGTCGCTTGCCCGATGTCGGCGAATAAATAGGATATTGCAGTGCCTGAGTTATTCTGAACACGATGCCGAGTTCCTTTGGACATGAATGAGCCGTGCGCGGCTCTTGTTCATGCCGTTTATTGCTTGTCACCTTGTCTTACGGTACTGTCGCCTCCTTCTTATTCGATTTACTGGCGTCACTAAGTTGCTGGTATGTTTGCCCGTGAGTGGCAGCAGCAGCACGTATCGACAGTGCACTGTCGCACTATCTGTGGAGCGACTGCTAGTATTTCCGGGTCGTCGTGTGTCATGAGTTCAGTCGGGGACGGAGCGCCAGTGAGGTGCGGACAGCCAGTGCTCGCCGACCGCTGGCGACGCACATGATCTGTCCGTCGGAAGGAGACTGGAGCGGGACGACCGTTGGTTGATCGTTTGGTCGTCTCATCGGGCGACGTGTATTTGGTCTTTTGACGGTTTATGGGCCTCGTCAGTCGGTCATCTTGCCGGACGTGGGTCGGTTCCTCCTTTCTGCAGAGATGCCGTGGTCAATGGGCAAGAGTTACCTCTGCATGGTTGGGTCCGAGCCAGTGTGCCCGGGTCGTCGTGTCTTCGAGTTCCGAACGGACATGGAGTTGAGTCGGGTTGGAGCTGCAGTCAGCTTCCGATGGCTAAGACTCGCCCCACCGTTGCCGACATACGTAACTTGAGTGGGAACGACCTGGGTTGGTCGTTCGGTCGGTCGTCTCATCGGACGACGTGTATTTGGTCGCCGACCGCTTGTGGAAACTCTCTGTCGTTCACAGTGATTGATTTTACGATTGTTAGAATTCTTGTGCAAGTGTGTTTACGTGGAACTGTGTGTAGCTTCTGTGATTTCCACTGAGTAGATGAATGCTGTCTGCGTACTGGAGTAAGCAGTTGGTCGGTTAGGACAAAGGGAATTGATTAGGTTGTTGGTTGGTTCTTCAGTCGTCCATAGGTCGTGTTGCCACCCGATTGTTTAGTGTTACGCTTGGCTGTCTGTCTCACCTAAGCTGTGGTTAGAGTTTCTTCCCCAGGCCGACCCTTGGAACACTTCTGAGCACCACTGTTTGTGGTTTGTGATTGTCATTTTATTTGGTCGCAGGCCTTCAGCCGTGTATTAATATTGTCTGTTTTATGTTGTTCATAACAACTTTAAGACTAGGCCTTCAGCTGTATTTCATTGAAAATTCTTGTTACTCTGTATTTAGGCCTTCAGACGTGTTTGTTTCAGAATCTGGCTTTAATATTTAAATCCTTGTCTGTATGGTTTCTCTTTAATTATCTTGAATTTTTGAACGGCCTTAAGCCGTGTTCTGTAAATGTTTATCTTCAGGTTGTCCTTAATTATTCTTGAGTAATTGTTTGGGCCCTCAGCCGACAAGATACTTCGAGTTTTCCTAAGACGTTTATCTTTAAAGTTTCTCTTTTTTATGTAAAGAAATTTTTTTTTAATTGGGCTTTCAACCGAAGAATTAACTTGAATTTTCCTTAATATGGCTTTTAGCCGGAATTTGTAAATGCTTCGGTTTCAAAGAATTTCCTTAGCTGATCTGAAATATTATTTCGGCCTTTAGCCAAGAAGATATTGTAATTTTACTTAAGTGAGGCTTTCAAATGGTTCAAATGGCTCTGAGCACTATGGGACTCAACTTCTGAGGTCATTAGTCCCCTAGAACTTAGAACTACTTAAACCTAACTAACCTAAGGACATCACACACATCCATGCCCGAGGCAGGATTCGAACCTGCGACCGTAGCGGCCAGTGAGGCCTTCAGCCGTTACTCTAAATCCTGGTGTTTAAAAACAACCATTTAAACTTATTCTGGAGAAGTTACTTGGGCCCACAGCCGTGAACTGATCTTTGTTGTTTTAAAGAGAGGACTGTGCATTGGTTTGAGGAATAAAGTTGTGTGTGTGTTCTTGTATAACTAACAGTAATTGGCCTTAGCCCCTTTCCACAACCTGATCCGCTCTGTCCTGCGATACCGGAATTCAATGAATGCAATGTCCAAAGGGATTTTGCATCGTATTCACAATAACACAGGCATCGAAATATCGTAAAACGTATGGTAGCCTAATCTCTCTGTGTTCTCGAAATCTGAGGTACATCTTCAGGAAGTTCCTTGCACACAGAAGTTCGTCAACATTTGCACAAGTTCGTCAGCAACATCAGAATGCGTTCCTCGACTACTTTAATCATGCACAACTGTGCGACCAGCCTTGAATTCTCTGCGCTGCTTTCTCGTGGCACCATCACTCACAGCTCCATACCCAGACACTTGAAAAGGGGACGATGAATCTCGGTTGCATTGACTCTTCCTGTTTGCACAAAGCGAATAAAAGAACGTACCTCGCAACTTATGGGAACACATTTCAACTACTTTCCGCACGCACTGACCAACGCCACATACAGGTGACTGGAGCAACGTGACCTACAAAGTCGCCTTTAAAAATGGCTCTGAGCACTATGGGACTTAACTGCTGTGGTCATCAGTCCCCTAGAACTTAGAACTACTTAAACCTAACTAACCTAAGGACATCACACACATCCATGACCGAGGCAGGATTCGAACCTGCGACCGTAGCGGTCACGCGGTTCCAGACTGAAGCGCCTTTAACCGCACGGCCACACCGGCCGGCAAAGTCTCCTTTCTCAAGCAAGCAAGAGACATGAAGCTACAAGCATTTGTTTATTTTTAATAGCCAGTGGTTGGCTAATATAAAAATAGTCGCGTATTACCCATGGATCCTGACCTACATCTCACGAAGCACATGCTATACTATCGCTGAGCCGGTCGCTGTGGCCGAGCGGTTCTAAGCTCTTCAGTCTGGAAATGCGCTGCTGCTACGGTCGCAGGTTCGAATCCTGCCTCGGGCATGGATCTGTGCGATGTCCTTAGGTTAAGGTAGTTCTAAGTCTAGGGGACTGATGACCTCAGATGTTAAGTCCCATAGTGCTTAGAGTCATTTGAACCATTTGAACTATCGCTGGAAAAAAGCAGTCGACTACCTCCTTGGCCGGTTCTTCACGAAATGAGACAGTTTAGGTCCCTTTGAACATTTTCAATGCCTCGCCTGGTTCTGGGACGGTCGTTCGAACTTGAATAGGAGTGGACACTGATTCGCACGTATTTCCTGCCCTCAGATCTTCGAAGGCAGAGCAGGGTCCGCGCTCTTGTTACATTGTAGGCTTCCTTGCGTCGGCGATGAGTGGAACGGAGTGCTTTGGGCGCCAAAGACGACATTTGGCTGGCCTGTCTCCTTTGAATCTTTTGTACCTTTTACTGCCTCAATTTGGAGTCGTATTCCTGCTTTGCAATTAATAAACGGTTTGGTCCTTCGTAGCCCTATTTTCTTTAGTAGACGGCTAGTAAGTTTTTTGGCTCATTGTAGCTACACCAAATCGTCGTCTGCTCACTTCACAGTTTAATCGTGACAGTTGCCTCAACCTGAAAAACGGCCCAACTCAATGGAAGACAAAAATGTTCACTTTGTTATTAAACTCAGGTATGTATCACTAGTATCGAAAGTTTAGGGTTCAGTACCTCAACCGGTAGAAAATGAACCCTTACAAGATCACTTTGTCAGTCAGTCTGTCTGTCCGATTTTTAAGATTTATTCTTGTCAAGAACGGCTAGAGGTATCAAGATGAAATTTGTGTCGCATTCTAAGGTCCCTTGGCTGTGTAAAAAACTCAGGCTCCTGAGTGAATGCAATGAAAAAAAAAACAGCCGTCTGTAAGGAATCGTTTTTGTCAGAAGTGGGTAGAGATATCGAGCTGAAACTTACGTCAAATACTTCAATAGAGACTGTAGAAATAATGAGAGGATCGTAAAGTGAACTAAATAAATATCCCGTCAGAAAAAGAAGCTACGAAACAGACAACGCAAATTCAGTTCCAGTTCAAGGTCGCCGTCCCCGATTTACTGTTACGCATGTGGCGGGTCTCGGTACACGCGCAGAGTGGGACGAATGTCGCAGGCAAACAAAGACGATCAATTCCCTTCAAGTAAAAGGCAGGAACGAGTGGACGCGTACCGCGCATCGTTCGAATCTTTTCTTATCCCTGTCCACCGTCTTTTATTGTCCAGAGAATCGGGTAGCGGGGATAAAAAAAGAGGAAGAAAAGAAAAACCGCGGATGCGTTTCGATCGGTCCAAGTCGGCCCTCCGCGGAGGAGGAGACGGTAAACATGTCGTCGCCGCGGACTGGAGACTCGCGGGAGAGCCCCTGTAGCGGCCGCCTCGCCTTGTAGCGATATTTCACTCCGGCCGGCGCGGCGGGGCGACTGGTAATTGCAGACAAAAGCGCTGCCGGCGAGCGGGGCCGGTTGTGCTGCCAGATGGGCCTCCGATGGAACGCGAGAGGGCCGGCGGAGACTGTTGAGGGCTGCTCACACTGGCTGCGGAAGGCAGGGTCAGGACCCAGATCTGGACTTCAGGAACAGAGAACCCCTATACTTCTTGAAGAAAGACGATCAAACGAAAATACCGTGTGGTTATAGTCAAAGTGCAGCTCCTCACAGACGTACAGTGTGGGCTGCAATTATCGTATGGAAGTGGAACTTGACAGATATTCTAAGGCGTTAATGCTGAAACGGTTTACCCTGTAGAAAAAATAGTTCCAATTTTGGCCACCAGGAGCAAATCTGGAGCTGTGAATGCAAGAAAGATGTGTAGACTTATTTCCATATGAAATGAATTAGGAACAAGATGTGTGCAGGAAAGATAAAAGAATCAGTAGAGGTATGCTGCAGAATACATTTACTCAAAATGGAAAACCAGTGCCATGCGGGATTAGCTGAGCAGTCTAAGGCATTGCAGTCATGGACTGAGCGGCTGAGCGGCTGGTCCCGGCGGAGGTTCGAGTCCTCCCTCGGGCATGGGTGTGTGTGTTTGTCCTTAGGATAATTTAGGTTAAGTAGTGTGTAAGCTTAGGGACTGATGACCTTAGCAGCTAAGTCCCATAAGATTTCACACACATTTGAACATTTGGAAAACCATTAATAACTGAATATAATGCTGATTTTATTATTAACTGCCACTTACATAGTCTGTTGAGTATGGGTACAGAGACGTCGATGAGACGCTTCATGAGTGAAAAACGTTATTGTGCTTGGCGTAAGTTGTCGCCAGCACTCCAGGCGGCAAAGAGGTTGCGAGAAGGTCGACAGAGGCCAAAGACAGACTCGCAAGAAACGCGCCGCCAACGCCCTCTCAGCTGCCAGTATTTAAATCTCCGCCGCAGCCCAGTGAGTTTCAGTCTGTCATCCAGTGAGTCGCCATCAGTCGCACGCAGCATGTAGCTACCAGAGTAGTGTCCATAGCGGACTTATACTTCACCAGCAGTATGGCTAACGTGGACTACTATGGAGAGCTTCTATGACAGCACTTGGACTATCTTCAGTTAAGAAATGTTCTGTTTTTATGATTGAAGAACCCAGTTAATGTAATCGTGCAGTTTGAGTTATAGAAAGAGGATACTGGCCTCCAACAATATCCTCTCCTTGCTTCCTATGGTACAAGCCTACACTGACAACGAGACAACACAAAAGTGATCAACAACTGCTTGCAGCAATTCCGGTGGAATCAGAGGAACGTGTTCCTCTATACTGGCCTTCACATCAGGTGGAGACGGAAAGTACGCCTGGAAAACGCGTTCTTTCAGATATGCCCAGAACCAAAAGACACTTGGATTCAGATCAGATGATCTCACAGGCCTTGCATCTGCAAAACCTCTGGAGATAATGCGTTAGTGTAACGTTTCCTTAGGCAGATTTTTCACTGGGCGAGCGACGTGAGGTGTTGCCCAATACATACAGTTGCGCTCTTCGAAAGCAGGTATCACGTGCTGTACAAGGAACTCTCGATAACGTGGAGACATCACAGTTCACCTGATAGGTCCTCTTCAAAGAAGAACCTACTGAGAATAAAGGTGCTTGTGAATCCACACCACACAGTCACCTACAGCGAGTGCAATAGCTCTTTGTGCACTGGACACCGTTTAACAGTACCCGAAATTCGACAGTTCTGTATATGCACTACATCCTGCAGTATGAAATGTACCTCGTCATTCCGTCGGATATTGCCCGACCACTTATTATCAACTTCTATCCGTGCCAGAAACTGAAGGGCAAGTTCAGAACATTGCTGCGGATCATTAGGTTTCAGTTGCTGCACCGTCTGGTCCTCGCATGGGTACCAGTGTAAAATAGACTGCAAAACTGTCCGCAGACAGTGTGATGGACAATTCTCGTGACACTGCAGGAGCACTAGCAATACCAGGGATGCATGTTGCATGGTCAGTTACAGCAACAGCAACCTCGTCAATGACATTCACTGGGGTAGAACGCCTTCCTATTCCAGGTGCCACACCAAGCGCACCTGTGTTTTAGAATTTCATTATCATCTTATTTAAACCATACATGACTTCGGGTCTCTCCTCAGACATTTCACTCGGCGAAACTCTCTCAATGCAGCACCGTAATTGTTACCGCTCGCACAAAACAGTTTCACTAACAGCGCACACCCTCTCTTCTCTACAGCCATATTATTCACTTATGTTATGGCAGATTTGCACCTGGCTGCCAAAATTGGATCAATTTTTTTTTTTTGCAAATTCTGTTTCGCATTAACGCATTAGTATATCTACCGAGTTTCGTTGTCATACGATAATTATAGTCCACAATGGATCTCCGTGAGTAGCTGTACTTCAGTTATAACCATCTGGTACGTAGGATACTTGGAACTAACACCAAGAAACAGAAATTAATACCATATCATTAGGTCGCTTTGCTGTCTGTCTGGTTGATGGGAACAAAACGAAACGAGACACTAAGAACGGTAAATGAATTTGCTATTTGCGTGGGAAAATTATGGCATTCGCTAAAGTGGAAAGAATATAAAATGCACACTGGTAATAGCAGAAAATGTTTCTCAAAAATAGTTAACGTAGGGTATAACTTCGAACAAATCATTTCCTCCCCAACCATGTTCACTATTGTAGTTGCTTGGGGTAATATCCTCCTACAGGGGAGGGGTGGGGGGTGGGGTTTTTCAGACTTGACTGATGGCCTTTCAATAACCCTCCGGAATGGGTTGTGACGGGACTCTATATAGCTTAAAGGGAGGGCAATTTCTGCGTGACCGTCGGTGTTTCGAACCCCTGTTGCAGGAAAAGTTGTCAAGTCCTGCCAACAAAATCCTAACAAAAGCGCCGCAAGCAGGAGCAGGGAATGGCCAGCGGGATGGCTACATCTTGTTTCTGATTCTGGCTGCCTGAGAGGCCTATATCTTAAAATAATTTCGTGGAGCAGTTTTGGAGCTCGCTAGTATAGCAGTCGGTCGGCGACACTTGTTGGGTTGAAGCACAGCAATTCGTGTGCCCTCTGAAGCGGAGTTTGTGTTTTAAAGTGGTTGCCACTTGAGAGTTCTGGAATTAGAGATCCCCTATGATTAACGAGATTACTTTTCTAATATTGGAAGCCTACAGAGCTTTCGAAAGTGAGTTCACGTGCGCGGGCGTCGAGTTCTACATTGGCAGCTTCCTGTTTTTCTCAGCGAATCTTATGGATTACAGATCGTGGACTTTTTTCAGTAGGAAGAGACTCTTCAGAGCGGGCGTGGAGCCACTGGCTAGCTGAAAGCAGTGTTACACAAAAATGACGGACTTATATGGAGGCGTGGTGTCCTCTAGGTGGGAATGTGGGTAGTCCAGCAGGCGTGCCGAGATAGTCCGCGGTCTAGCACACATTTTCAATCGTCGCCACCGTTTTGCATGAAGTCCCGATGCAGCTGACATCCTACTGGTAATACAGTAGGAATTCATAAATGCCCGTTGGTACACATCTGAGATATTCCCAATTCAGCCCGTATTCATGACTAACTATCTTAAGTAACAATAACACGTACTTTTAGATGTCGTTAGGAACTGTTTCAGAGGCTGCGGATACAGAACTGAATACTGTGCGAGTCTATAAGTACCATCTATACAGAAAATGAGAACATTATAAGAGAACCAGATTCTAGTATTCGGACACATACAGTTAGGTGATACATATTACATTTATATGCTAAACGTTTCATATCCTACTCAGTAGTAGATGGGAAGATAGTTAAACGGTGCTTTCCTCTTCCCTGTCATTCTAATTATTCCAGAATGAGATTTTCACTCTGCAGCGGAGTGTGCGCTGATATGAAACTTCCTGGCAGATTAAAACTGTGTGCCCGACAGTCGGGCACACAGTTTTAATCTGCCAGGAAGTTTCATTCTAATTATTAATGGCATTAGATTAACATCTAGCTGGATGTTGGCACATTAAAAACTCGTACATTATTTTATACGTTATTACATCGTTAGATACTAACAAGGGTTGAAGGATGCTTGGAAACTGATGATCAAGTTCGCGAAGATGACTTCCAAAGTACGCTTATGTGATCCGTGTTCCGAGAACATTGTGGGAACATACTGTTTGGATCTCCTTTCTCTACGCAAAGGCAGAGAGGTGTGGCATTTATGGTTGAGTCAATAGATGTATTTGCTTGGCTTCTAATTCTTCTTCTTCTTCCGTGTCCGGATGCACCAATTATATCTTCCCTTCCTAGAAATTAGCAACGTAGATTGCTTTGTCATTGACTTTCAAAATATCATCTTTAGTGCATGTCATAGACATATCTGGGCAGATCAGTAGGTGGTCCAAGTCCTGTATTCCTCCACATTCACACCTGTCGCCATCACTGTAACCCCATTTAAATAGGTTTGATTTGCACCCAGTTACTCCAGTGCGCAGCCGGTTTAATGACCTCCAAGTTGTAAAAGGTAGTTGAAATCCTGCAGATCCCTCCTCAAGTAGATCCATTGTGGAGTGTGGCACCATTTCTTCCCAAAGAGATAGCCGCCTTGCGGCGGGTTTGGTGACGAGCTCTTCAGTAGTTTCAATGAAACTCCTGCGGGATTTCAGCCGGACACGTTGTTTTCGGTGCATATGCAACGGGTGTCGAGGATCATTCTTTTGTTTTGATCTTTCGATCTCGGCGGCTACTTGTCTGCGGATAGTGGGTGGTGCTATGCCTATGATGGGGTAAATGATGTCTGTGGGAGTTGGTTTGAGGCACCCTGTGGCAATACGTACAGTTTCGTTTACGGCGACGTCAACTTGCTTAGTGTGAGCAGAGTTCCTCCAAACTGGCGCCGCATATTCCGCTGCTGAGATACTCAGCACCAGACCCGTGGTGCGCAAAACATGTGGTTGAGCTCCCCACGATGAACCTGTTAGCTTCCGCAGTATGTTGTTCCTGGCACAGACCTTTTTTTTAGTGTTGTGACAGTGCTGCTTAAAAGTAAGTGCTCTGTCCAATGTTACTCCCAGGTATTTTGGGCTGTTTGAATGTTTCAGCTCTTCCCCTTGCCACATGACTCGGAGTTTCCGTTTGGCTTGTTTGTTCCTAAGATGGAAGGCGGATACTTGAGATTTACTAGGGTTTGGTTTGAGATTATTGCCGTCGTAATAGGTAGCAAGTTCTGTTAAGGCTCCTGTGAGATTCTCCTCCACTTGTTCAAAGGTTTTATCCTGTGTGGCCACTGCTGCATCATCAGCATATATGAACATTCGTGTCCGGCGGCTGATGGGAAGATCATTGGTATAGATGTTAAATAATATTGGAGCCAAGACACTACCCTGTGCAAGTCCATTTTTCTGTGTCCTCCAACGGCTGTTTTTAGATTGTAAGGTTACATAGTAGCGTCTGTTTTGTAGCAGACATTGCACGAACATAGAAAGGGTGTAGTCCTTAGTGACATTATACACATTCTGGGTAAGCAACTTATGGTTAACTGTGTCATATGCAGCACTGAGATCCAGGAATGCGACCCCAGTTACTTCTCCTCTCTGATAGCCGTCTTCGATGTACTGTGTGAGATTAAGAATTTGGCCACAGCATGATTTTCCTGGTCGGAATCCAGCTTGTTCGTTAATGAGGGCTTTGTCCACATAATCAGCTATGCGTTTGAGGACCATTCGCTCCAGCACTTTAAATAAATGACAAAGCAGTGATACAGGCCGGAAATTTTTAGCTTCAGCTGGGTCTTTCCCTGGTTTTAGTAATGCAATAACCCGGGCTTTCCTCCACAGTTTAGGAATTTGCATTGTTGTAATACAGTTATTCATTAGCTCTAGGATCCATGCTTGTACTCCCGGTCCAAAATGTTTAATTTGCTCAGATCTCAGATCGTCGAGGCCAGCGGCCTTATTGTTTTTCAAATCATTGATGGCATCTTGTGGCTCCTGAATGAAGAACGGGCGAGCTAAGAAGCTAATCTCCTCGTTCAATTTTCTTTTAATTTTGCCATTCCTGATCTTCCTTTTAGTTTTTCCGTTCATGAGTAGTTGGTGAGCTATCTTATCGGGTGTAACTTCACTGTAATTTGGTTGTGGTTCTGTTGGGTCGTTGTTGAGACTTTTGACCAGTTTCCATGCCTTCCTACTGCTGTGCTTCATGTCCGTCTCTTGTAGGAGGATGCACCACTTTTCCTTTCTCGCTTCGGAGATACCAGACATCAGTGCCTCACCTGCCTGGATCGTTTCCTCTGAGAAGGGGTCCTTATTGTATAGTTCTTCATACTTTTTCAGAGCTTCCTTGCTGCTACCATTTAGTCCAGCGATATACTGGGTGCGGCACCCTCTAGGTATGCGCCGTCGAGAGATTTTCTTGACGAGGTCTATGAAAGTTTCATATGATTGTATCTCTGGTTTAATTTCCAAGATCTCCTTATCAAGGTCCTCTGTAAAAAGTTCCCAATGAGCTTTTTTGAAATTGAAGCGTCTCTTAAAGGGCATTACATCTGATTTGATTACTGCAGTAATGCAGCAAGTTATTGCTCTGTGTTGCGATCTTGGAATTGGGTCCTCGATTTGCTTTACAGTTTGCAGGGATACCTTTTCGGAGACAAAGATGTTATCTGGATTAAATCCTCGTTTCCATCTTCCGCTGTTAAATGATGCAGGCAACTTTGGGTCATGTATCAATTTCAGTTTAGCCTGGTCTGCCCAGGTCTCCAGCATTTCGCCATCGTCATTTGTCTCTTTATAACCCCATGCGAGACCGTGACAGTTAAAATCTCCTAGTACAATTTTAATGTTTTTTGAATGGAAATTTCCAGGCTCCGTAAATTTAAACCTCGCACTGGGTGGTTTGTACACGGATGTTACAGTACATGAATGTAGCTCAATAGTTAAAATTTCTATATTTTTTTCGCAGGTCAGAGCACAGGAGCGTACGTCTAAGTTCGGTTTCACAAATATAGCACTTCCGTACCTTTCGTGTGGTCTCTCGAGAACTAATTTCATGCCCTGTATTTTTGGTCTATGGCTAGTTGGTGCTCTGTGTGTTTCTTGTAACACTAAAACGTCACAGTTATTTCGTTTGCACATGTCAGATAATAAAATTTCTTTATTTACAGATAAGCCTTCAATATTGCAGGAAGTTGTCACTAGTGATGGTCTTGATAAAGGCCTTTTTTGAGTCTCTTCGGAGAGTTTTGTCATCTTTGGTTTTGGTGCTCCGGTGTTTGCAGGATTGGCCGACTAGGTCGTTTCCAGGGGACGCCCGATTGCTTGTTGTTCGAGTGGTGAACGCAATCTTCGTGGAGGCTCCTGCAGTGTGTGGCTTCTAATGATTAAATTTCAGCCATGCTATAACTATCGTGAAGCTTATGCCATAGTATTTCTGGAATCGTGCCATGAATTAGCAAGTAGCAACTGCCTTAGGTATTTTCGACCATTCCTGTTGTCAATCCGATGACAACTGCTTTTTGAGTATGGGTATCGTATCTGCGACAGGAAGTTTATCATATTTAATTTCTCCATTTAGGAATGCTTCCTTTTCTAGGACATCTGCTTCTTCATTTTGGTGAGGTGGCGGTTGAACTTCTTTAGCATACCACTAAGATGCTGTAATTCCGATCCCTGTTGACCTACAGAGAAGCGAAGCTCCCTATAATATTGGGTTGGTAGCGTTTTTTCATAAATTTAATAAACACAAATTATACGCATAACAGAGAGTTTAGTCATAAACAATACATTCTCCTTCACGATTTACAATAGTCTGCTAACGTTGCTGTAACTTTTCAATTTCGCGACCGTAGAAACCACGTTCTTTTGAGGTGAAAAACTCGTCGAGCCGTGTTCGAAGCGCATTTTTATCTGGAGTAGAAATTCCTTGATGGTTCTTCGATAGAGAGCGGAGAAGGTGAAAATCTGGTGGTGCAAGATCAGGTGAATAAAGTGCGTGAGAAATGAATGCCCAACCGAACACCTGAATAGTGTTTTTCATGAGCCTACTAGAAAGCTGCAGGACGCCCGTGGATTAACATTACTTCACGCAATCTTCTTGGCCGTTGTTCTTCGACTGCGTCTGCGATACGTCTCAGTTGCTGACAAATGTCAGCAATGATGGTTATACCTCGGGGAACAACAAACCGTCGCTGTTCCACCAGACGCCTAACAATATCATCTGTGGATGCGCGCGGGTCTTTGTACGGGGAGTTGCTGCTTTGTTTCTGCTCAACCATTCCCTCCTTTTCCTTATGTTAGCATAAAGACACCATTTCTCGTCACGGTCACGAGTAACGGTACAGGATAGGAATCGTCGGTGTTCAAAAAATGGCTCGGAGCACTATAGGTCATCAGTCCCCTAGAACTTACAAATACTTAAACCTAACTAACCTAAGGACATCACACACATCCATGCCCGAGGCAGGATTCGAACCTGCGACCGTAGCGGTCGCGCGGTTCCAGACTGAAGCGCCTAGAACCGCTCGGCCACAACGGCCGGCTGAATATATTAATAAAGGGGCTCATCTGTCTACAACAGAAACGAACGGTCACTGTAACAATTAGGTTTAGTGCCGTGAAGCATCAACATATGAATTATTCACAAGTGAAGACTTAATAAATGGAAAATGGATTATAATTGGGAAATGTAGCCTTGGCACAAGTGGGTGAGCACAGAAAAAGCATAATTGTGATAATAAATCGTGGATACTGCTAATGATTCCAAGAATGGTTAGTGTTTTAAAGAAAGAACCCGGAAGAAAAAGTACGAACACCAGCTGAGTGCATGATGGAAGCAACCAGCTGCCTGCGAACGTAAAAATTATGTAAACAGATCCTGGTGGAAGTTAGCTTGCGTGGACCCCTTAAATTTGGTGATTGCATAACTGGCTCATTCGTACGACTGTTCCGTTCTACAATGTGAGCGTGGAAGACGGCGGCAGTGATAACAGTCGCCAGTTCTGAGCCCAGCTCCACCCTCTGTAGAGTGGAGACATCCCCCTGCATGACAGAAAGACTCGCCTCATCGGTCGTCTGGCAGCAAGCAAGTCTTTACTTATCAGTCAAGTGTCTGCAAGTTTCTCTATCTTATTATCCCTCTGAAACTTGGCTTTTTCGCTCAGTGCAGGAATGTCGCCAACCAGTTGCAGCAGACCATGCGAATTCCGAGCTGTAATAATTTTGTAAATAGTTTAAGCAAACTCCTATCCCTGCGGATTTTGTTATGATTGATCAGTGATGTCGGGGTGTGGGGAGGAAAGCAGAAAATCCTTGGCACTCCATGACAGGATCTGAATCTGACGAATCAAAGGGTGTACGTATAGACACGCATGGGAACGTGCAGGTTCTACAGAAATAAGTATTGTGAACCAATCAGACAGCCCATGGCGAGGATTTTGAACAAACATTCTTCCGTGTCATGGCTGCCAAGTAAAACTTTGGGACTCATACTGTACCATTTTTGAAGGTGACACCTGGCCTAGATTTTACCTTTCTTAGAAGGAAGGATTTTCCTCCTAATGTCTTGAACAGCACTGTTTTACAGCAGATGGCTGGCTCTCTGGACCTCCAGGTACGCAGATGTGGAACAAAGCGAATCCCGCATCGCCTACATTCTGTCAAGGACAGCGTTCAACTACCAACACATTTATGACTCTCCCTGGTCCTTTTAAATAAACTTCCATGTTGGAAACCAGCTTGAAAAAGGTCTCCACGGCTGCAGAAAATGACAGGCCCATCACCGTAATAAAAGGATTGGAAAATAAAAAGTAAATTGGCTGGGGAGTTACTGGCAGCGTTGAATATTTTCTGCGATCATTATGACGCGTTTAACGGTCGACTACGTTGACCATGGGGATATACGTATAATATTATGAAACTTCTTGCACGACAGTTTGGAGATAAGCTGCCTCGTAACACTTTCCAGGTACTCCAGAGTAGCATTTCGTCCCTACCATCATGTTATTACGACGGTTCCTCTTCATACGAAACACAACGTCGGTAATTGCTGCAACTGTGGGGTTGTTACAAGTATTGTTACGGTCTCTAATCTGTTTTAGTGGTGCATGCTATCAGATATTATGACTATTATGCTTGTAATGATTGTCCATATGAATATTAGGGCTTTCCAAAGCGGCAATCAGCTCAGATGTCATAATAATAGAGTCTGGATCCTGCTTGTATAGGACTTGTCATTTGCTTTTGAGTATTCAATAGGCACTACCAACGTTGTGACTAGACTTCTATCTACCTGTTTCCTCTTGAATTCGAGGTGTGTCACTGTTCTGTTTTTATGGGGTTATTTAGCGAGAGTTTCTAGTGGCCAGTTGGAACAGTGTATGAACTGTTAGCGGTGTACACATTGCAGTCCAGTAGCCAGATCGCGGAATGTTTCTGAAAGCACTTGGATGCTGCAGGGCTCGAATTATAGACTTCAGAGTTGTGAGGAGTTCATCACCGTCTCTCGGGTCAATGCGAGGCCGGTGACAGTTATTTACACTGGTTTGATAGTGTAACAGAGCAGGGCGTTAATCCGGCTCCACCCAGTAAACGTTTCCCATTATATCCACGGAGCAGCTCGTTCCGTAGTTTGTCTCACGAACCGCACTTCCCCGGGAAAAAAGACGCCTCATAGCTTGCGAGAAGAAGACGCAAACGGGAGCCTGAAGCGACCAGTTACGACTGCAGCACAGTGTGGTGTCCATAAGCGCCGGCGCCCCACGGCAGCTGCCGTGACTCATCTCGCTGGAACGTCCGGACCGCCGCAGCTCTCTGGAACATTGTTTGGAGAACGCAGCCTTCAGTTTTTGTGCACAGCCCAGATTACGTTCCAGTTGTGAGTCTCCTGATGACGTGTTCTCACTGCGCGAGCAAAATTCCCCGGAAGTAAGTGGAGGACATTTCTGTCAAACTAAGAATAGGCGACGGTATACATGCTGGTGTGGTCTTCACAGTCCGAAACTGGTTTGATGCAGCTCTCCACGCCAGCCTATCCCGTGGATGCCTCTTTATCTCCGCATAACTACTGAAACCTACATGAATTAGAACCTGTTTGGATTTCAACCGCTTACAGTACCAACATAGGAAGCCCTTGTTAGATAATTTTTCGTGGCCAATTTAGTCAGTTATCTAGGCTATTGCCCCTGCAGCTACTGAAAAGATTACTGTATTCTCTTCAGGAACCAAGAGTTAATCTGTCCCATCCGCAGATACCCCCGTTGCGGTTGTAACTATACTATGGCTGTCTGTATCATTAAGGCAAACAATTCACTCCACAGCTTTTTTGAAAGTTTTTTTTTCAGAAGAAAGTGCATCCTCTCCACGCCCGCACTTGCTTGGTGATATCACAAAAATTTCCACTGTCAACTCTGCGAAGGTTAGTATTTCTACTGATGAGTTATAGGATGCGTGACCGATGTTGTCCATACGTCCAGGTGCGGTCACCCACTAATACGATCACATGTAGGAGATAGTAGAAAGAAAGCGATTGAAGAATAGTGATATTAGGACAGTGGGAACATTTGCAACGATAAGCTCCGTGGGAAAAGAAAAACGTTCTGTAACACCACCGCGAGATTGGTGGGTGGGGGGTGAGAGGGGGGAGAGAGGGGCCGTCAAATGTCCCTCGATATCAGAAAGAAATGACTGAGACTACTCACATTGTTAACCTATCACTTGTGATGCATTAGTACGCCACAGGTTCAGTCCTTGAACAGTGTTTCTATAATGTGACAAGTGTTGTAAAGCTAGACCAGTTCATTGGCAGTAGACAAGCAGTGTAATACCAGGTTTAACCAGGTTTAACTAGAAATGTCCAAAACATCATGCTGCGACCATGAATATAGGTGAGAGTGTTGGTCCGTCTCTCTACAGGGTTCTAACGGCATAAGTGCAGATATTGAGATAATTGCTACGTTAATATGCACCCATTACAGTGAGCTACTTGTTTTTTCTCTGCATCTAACCGTCTTCCCACAAACACGTCGCATAATTTACTACCTGATGTTCTGCGTGGCTGTAACTGCATCACTAAGCAGACTACGCCTATAGTATAGAATAACCGTTTTGCATCGACACGTTCACGCCTCAACACCTGACTTGCTGATCAGGGGATGATGATGATGTTTGGTTTGTGGGGCGCTTAACTGCGCAGGCATCAGCGCCCATACAAAATCCCAATTTTGACACAGTGCAATTTTTTTTACACTGTCCAATCTAGCCACTGTCAGGAATGATGACGATGATGAAATGATGAGGACAACACAAGCACCAGTACCCGGGCAGAGAAAATCTCCAACCCGGCCTGGAATCGAACCTGGGACCCCCTGATCCAGACAGCAACGCTAGCCACTAGACCACGAGGTGCGGACTCTATCCAGGGGAAATAAATATTAGTTGTTTGCTCTTGCTTCATGTGCCTGAAAGTAATAATCAGCCTAAAAACATACTACTTCTAATAGCTATAATTATTTGTCTGAAAACGAAGTAAATACTGATGTAATGTTTTCAGTTTACTGTCCTCAGCGGCCGGCCGGTGTGGCCGAGCGGTTCTAGGCGCTTCAGTCTGGAACCGCGCGACCGCTACGGTCGCAGATTCGAATCCTGCCTGGGGCATGGATGTGTGTGATGTCCTTAGGTTAGTTAGGTTTAAGTAGTTATAAGTTCTAGGGGACTGATGACCTCAGATGTTAAGTCCCATAGTTCTCAGAGCCATTTGAACCATTTGAACTGTCCTCAGCCACCAATAAAAATATCTGTATTTATTTGCGTAACACATTGTATATTCATGCCTTACTGCGATACATTTAACCGAACAGTGGCTGACTTAACGACCTTGGTTGCAAAAGTCTCCATTCTGGCAGGTCACGGACGTTCCATCTTGGAAATTACTTCGTCGACATTCTGAAAATGCCTGCCCCACAATAGTTCCTCCATCTGAGGAGAGAGGGCGGCAAGTCGAGAGAACAACGGAAGAGGGTGTGCGGGGGGAGGGGGGGGTGGAGGGGGGTGAAGAGGCCAAATCTAGTAGCCCAAAGATGTGTGTGCGTGACTGTCCTGTGTAGAGTGAACTGATGCGTTGTTATGGAGCAAAATACATCCCTTTGGACACCTTCCATCGACGGACGCTTCATCTTGACTGCCACCCGCAACCTCGTTAGGAGACTTATAACATTATTTGTTTATGGTTCATTACAATTTTTATAATTCTTTTGCTCTAAAATTTTCGCATATTGGTGCTATATTTTCTGTATATGTAAAGTAATGTGTGATAAACTGGAGATTGACGTTCTTTACACTGTATGTGAGTAATGTATGTGGAATACTATGTAAATAGTTTATTGCATTAAATAATTTTCTGATGACATTTTGTATTTAAAAATATTTGTGTGTATAATTTGCTCATGTTGATGTAAATTTGACAATTTCAAACATGGTCACGCTTAGGAAAAATGTAAGAAGTTGATGTTATGTAAAAGCCAGTGTGCTATTGTTTAAAACGAAAGTGGCTCTGGGGAGTGGCTAAGTTGGCAAGGGCGAATTGGCCCGATACCTACAGCAAGCGCCGGAAGTAAGTCACACAAACTGTAGGCAACAGCGATTGAGGCAACACCTAGTGGAGCAGCAGAAGCTTTGCCTGCAAATTTGCACAAAACTGTCTTGTATGAAGACTGAAAACGGTTTACGGCATACCTGAGAGTTGTTGGGCTACTGTGTGTAAAAATGAACGACGCCAAGAAGAGAAATTGAGCCCACACAGCAAGATACTTGCAGGCCGTACAGTGGATAGTGTAGCCGTCATAATTGTACGCCACACCCAGGCCTACAGCGGAACAGTCGAACAGGTCTGCTAAAGAGACTGCTTACACCACGCTTGTCCGCCCTCTTCTGGAGTATTGCTGTGTGGTGTGGGACCGCATCAGATGGGACTGATGGACGACATTGAAAAAGTTCAAGGAAGGGCAGCTCGCTTTGCGTTCAACGGATACGATACACGAATTGGGGTGAAAGTCATTACAACAAAGGCATTTTTCGTTGCGTCAGGATCTTCTCGTGAAATTCCCATCACCAGCTTTCTCCTCTGATTGCGGAAATATTCGTTTGGCGTCCATCTACATAGGGAGAAATGATCATCATGAAAAAATAAGGAAAACCTGAGCTCACACGGAAGGATTTAAGAGCTCGTTTTTTCCGCGCGCCCTTCGAGAGTGGAACAGTAGAGAAATAGCTTGAAGCCGGTTAGATGAACCTTTTGTCAAGCACTTAATTTAATTGCAGAATAGTCATGTAGATGCAGGTGTAGATGTAGATGATTCAGTACAACATAAAATTAATTCTAGGAGTACTTGACCATTTGCAATACACATAATAAGAAACTACAGACCTTAACATCCAAACAAAATAAGAAATCCAACCTCGAGATAACTGACACACACACACACACACACACACACACACACACACACACACACACACACACACACACACATGAGTATCTAATTTTCAAATTTTGCTACCAATTTCATATAATTCTTAACGTAACTTTACTGCATTTGATAAGGGTATTTTCTGTCTGAATTTTAACTGATTATCGTTGGACCACTTCCCGTTTATTTGAGATGTCATTTTTCGAATAAACACTTTTCAGCATAATTCTCTGTCGTCTACAGACGTTAGAACAGGACCTTTGCTGTTACATTATTCATTTAACCTTTATATTTCTGTGTATTTCAGTAACTCGCCGCTTCAGCCACTACATAGAGTATGTGACTATAGGGTCACAGGTAGAGATTATTATTTGCAGCGAATTAGCTTCGGGGCATGAAAGCAGATGTGTTTGAATCGATCCTATGACCACATCGAGCTATTCTTTTCAAACACAGCTTCCATAGCCCAATTACCTAAGTACGAGCAGTGTCAGGCAAAGTCGCAAAGGATCTGCTCGTATGGACTAGTGTCCCGAAGAGCAACAACTCAACAGTGACCATTAGATACTATCGCATACTAGTACTGTCAGCCATGTTTTTGGTACCTGCCACTGTTTACATGCACGCAGCCTGACAAAGTTGTCGTTAACACGAATCTGAAATTAGAGATGTAGTTGCCATTTCTCCGTTTATCGTGGGCGTATGAACTAATATGAATGAAGCACGTCACTTACCACGATACTCCTGCGCAGATGAGTGGCCTGCACGGCTGACTGCCCTGCAGATGTCCTGGGTTCTTTTCCCAGTACTGCCAGGGACTTTTCCTCGCTGAGACGACTGGGAAGGTGTGCGCTGCGTCTCGTAACGGCAGTTCAGCAGCTAGTTGAGCGAGCAGTAACACCTCCAGGTCACGAAAACTGACAACGGCCGGGAGAGCGGTGTGCTGACCACACGCTCCTCTCCATAGCGGATCCTTTGGCAGAGGATGGCACGGTGGTCGGTCCGTACCGATACGCCCAACAGGACCTGTGAACGGAATTTACATTCTACTTGCCATGTTTTGCGTCCTGTAGCTGCGTTTCTCATATTGCTGTAGTTTACAGCCGAAAACTTCATCTACGTCCTTCTTGAGGGCAGATTTGTTCCAGATTGTGCAGGCAAATCGGGAAAGTAGGAAGATCTAGTTTAATCAGTAAATATCTCAACGACAGTTCTCTAAAGAATCGAATTCCCATGTATAAAAGTTTCAAGCGTCTCATCTCTTTACAGATGAGATAATGTATTACTCATTGACGTTAAACATCTAAGCGAGAAAAAGTTTAGAAAAGGTTTCAAATTATGCTTATAGATTTTTAAACACTGGATGAGTATAGTCCAGCTAATTACCGCTACTTTTGAAGCAATGCTAGTTTTTCAGGCAGCTAAATGTTTGTGACGTCATATCTCCTGAACTATGCGTTGTACAGTGATACTATTTTGCAAGTACATCCCGTGCTGTTATCTGTAAAATTTGTTGCGAATGGAGCTTGTTCTAAACAAGAAATAAATTAAAACTTTGTGGGTGATGTTGAGTTTTACTGCATGAATATCGAAAATATAGTAAGCGATAAACTTTTCTCCATTCATGGCTTTGTAAATGTAAAGGTAATATCCGGAGTACCACAGGCAAGTGTGACAGGACTGTTGCTGTTTACAATATATAAAAATGATCTAGTAGAAAGCGTCGGATACTCTTTAAGGCTATTCGCAGACGATGTAGTTGTCTATACGAAAGTAGCAACGCCAGAAGATATTAAGAATTTGCAGAACGACCTGTAGAGAATTGATGAATGGTGCAGGCACTGGCAGTTGACCCTCAACGTAAATAAATGTAACATATTGGGCATACAGAGGAAAAGAAATCTACTGCTCTACAGCTACACTATTGATGACAAACAGCTGGAGACAGCGTCTGCTGTAAAATATCCTAGGCGCAGCTGTTCAGAGCGACCTTAAGCAACACCGACTCAAAGGAAGGCCTCGGCGCTTGTTGGTGACGTCACGTCAGCTAGGCACGGCGAACGCCAGGTCTGTTGCAGGCACAAACGCCTGGGCGTGGTTATCACTATAAATCTCTTATTTTTGAACAAAATGTTTGGTATTGTTTTGCATTCTGCAGTTTTATTTAGATGAAAGATTTTCTTACTATCGTAAAGCTACAAATGAAGATCGTAATTCTGTATTACTGAATCCTGTCGAAACAAACGTAGATCAATATGAGAGGATGCTTTGCCCCATTGCAAGCTTCGGAAATTTTACATTCAAGTAACTATATTTACTTGATCCATTTTGTTATCGAAACTTACTCCAACCCCCTTACAATTAACTCGCTTCTTTTATTTATTTATTTTCGTTTGACATCGTCACTGGAAATGTGAACTAATTTACATGTGTAAATGTCCAAATGTTGCCAGTCATTATATTGCAGTCGTTTTCAACGAAAGGAATTCTAAACAGGAAACAAAATAACTTCATACATCGAAAATACTGCTGAGCTTAAACTTTTTTAAACATGCACATTAGAAAAGATAAATATTCTCCTCTTGCAACTGAAAGCAGAAATTTTATAAGATAAAAAATTTTATTTGACAAAACAAGTATCTCTCTTTTGCCTCTTCTTCTGTCCCCCACCCACTCCCCCAATGTGTACAATCGCAAGATATTTCATTAACATTCAGTGCTCCTCACCCCATAGTCAACCAAGATACCTAAAGAAGAGTAGCAATGTGTTCACAGTTTCTTGTAAAAGCAACCCAGTACAAACGTAACTTCCTCAGATTTACAAATAAGGTAAAGAAGCACGAATTCTGTTGCTGCTGGACCATGAAGTTGTTTTTGTATGTTAATCCTTAAAACAGGTGGAAATTTAAGTTCAGGACTACACTATTTGTTAAGAAGTGTAATGAATTTCACAATTAATTGATTGCAGAAATCTCTCAGAACAATGTGTGTTGGTCAACTACCGCCAATAGTTTCACATTTTCCTGTGTCAGAGAGGGAGACACCACCATTATGAGTATGCCTGCAACAGACCTGGCGTTCGCCGTGCCTAGCTGACGTAACGTCACGAACAAGCGCCGAGGCCTTCCTTCGAGTCGGTTTTGCCTTAAGTGAAATGACTACATAAAACAAATAGTGGGGAAAGCAGATACCAGACTCAGATTCATCGGAAGAATCTTAAGGAAACGTAACTTATTCACGAAAGAAGTGGTTTATAAGGCCCTTTTTCGCCCGATTCTTGAGTATTGTTCATATAGCTGGGACCAGTATCGGGTAGTACTGATAGAGGGGATAGAGAAGATCCAACGAAGAGCGGCGCGTTTCGTCACGGCATCTTTTAACTGGCGAGAGAGCGTTACGGAAATGCTAAACAAATTCCACTGGCAGAAGTTACAAGAGAGGTGTTGTGCATCGCAGAGAAAGTTACTATTGAAATTTCGGGACAGCACTTTTCAGGAGGAGTCGGACACCATATTACTCCCCCCCCCCCCCCCCATATATATCTCACGTATTGACCACGAGGAGAAAATTCGAGAAATTTGAGCCAATACAGAGGCTTACCGACAATCGTTGTTTCCACGTACTATTCGCGAGTGGAAAAAGGGTTTGAGGGATCAGGTAGTGGTACCGAAAGTACCCTCCGCCACACACCATTAGGTGGCTTGCGGAATATGATGTCCATATGGTGTTCCGCAAATGCAGAATTACAGCTATTACGACCTTGCTGTGCTGGTACTGCGAACGGCTGAAAGCAAGGGGAAACTACGGCCATAATTTTTCCCGAGGGCATGCAGCTTTACTGTATGATTAAATGATGATGGCGTCCTCTTGGGTAAAATATTCCGGAGGTAAAATAGTCCCCCATTCGGATCTCCGGGCGGGGACTACTCAAGAGGATGTCGTTATCAGGAGAAAGAAAACTGGCGTTCTACGGATCGGAGCGTGGAATGTCAGGTCCCTTAATTGGGCAGGTAGGTTAGAAAATTTGAAAAGGGAAATGGATAGGTTAAAGTTAGATATAGTGGGAATTAGTGAGGTTCGGTGGCAGGAGGAACAAGACTTCTGGTCAGGTGACTACAGGGTTATAAACACAAAGTCAAATAGGGGTAATGCAGCAGTAGGTTTAATAATGAATAGGAAAATAGGAATGCGGGTAAGCTACTACAAACAGCTTAGTGAACGCATTATTGTGGCCAAGATAGATACGAAGCCCACACCTACTACAGTAATACAAGTTTATATGCCAACTAGCTCTGCAGATGACGAAGAAATTGAAGAAATGTATGATGAAATAAAAGAAATTATTCAGATAGTGAAGGGAGACGAAAATTTAATAGTCATGGGTGACTGGAATTCGAGAGTAGGAAAAGGGAGAGAAGGAAACGTAGTAGGTGAATATGTACTGGGGCTAAGAAATGAAAGAGGAAGCCGCCTGGTAGAATTTTGCACAGAGCACAACTTAATCACAGCTAACACTTGGTTTAAGAATCATGATAGAAGGTTGTATACATGGAAGAACCCTGGAGATACTAAAAGGTATCAGATAGATTATATAATGGTAAGACAGAGATTTAGGAACCAGGTTTTAAATTGTAAGACATTTCCAGGGGCAGATGTGGACTCTGACCACAATCTATTGGTTATGACCTGTAGATTAAAACTGAAGAAACTGCAAAAAGGTGGGAATTTAAGGAGATGGGACCTGGATAAACTGAAAGAACCAGAGGTTGTTCAGAGTTTCAGGGAGAGCATAAGGGAACAATTGACAGGAATGGGGGAAAGAAATACAGTAGAAGAAGAATGGGTAGCTTTGAGGGATGAAGTAGTGAAGGCAGCAGAGGATCAAGTAGGTAAAAAGACGAGGGCTAGTAGAAATCCTTGGGAAACAGAAGAAATATTGAATTTAATTGATGAAAGGAGAAAATATAAAAATGCAGTAAATGAAGCAGGCAAAAAGAGATACAAACGTCTCAAAAATGAGATCGACAGGAAGTGCAAAATGGCTAAGCAGGGATGGCTAGAGGACAAATGTAAGGATGTAGAGGCTTATCTCACTAGGGGTAAGATAGATACTGCCTACAGGAAAATTAAAGAGACCTTTGGAGATAAGAGAACCACTTGTATGAACATCAAGAGCTCAGATGGAAACCCAGTTCTAAGCAAAGAAGGGAAGGCAGAAAGGTGGAAGGAGTATATAGAGGGTCTATACAAGGGCGATGTACTTGAGGACAATATTATGGAAATGGAAGAGGATGTAGATGAAGATGAAATGGGAGATACGATACTGCGTGAAGAGTTTGACAGAGCACTGAAAGACCTGAGTCGAAACAAGGCCCCGGAGTAGACAACATTCCATTGGAACTACTGACGCCCTTGGGAGAGCCAGTCCTGACAAAACTCTACCATCTGGTGAGCAAGATGTATGAAACAGGTGAAATACCCTCAGACTTCAAGAAGAATATAATAATTCCAATCCCAAAGAAAGCAGGTGTTGACAGATGTGAGAATTACCGAACAATCAGTTTAATAAGCCACAGCTGCAAAATACTAACACGAATTCTTTACAGACGAATGGAAAAACTAGTAGAAGCCGACCTCGGGGAAGATCAGTTTGGATTCCGTAGAAACACTGGAACACGTGAGGCAATACTGACCTTACGACTTATCTTAGAAGAAAGATTAAGGAAAGGCAAACCTACGTTTCTAGCATTTGTAGACTTAGAGAAAGCTTTTGACAATGTTGACTGGAATACTCTCTTTCAAATTCTAAAGGTGGCAGGGGTAAAATACAGGGAGCGAAAGGCTATTTACAATTTGTACAGAAAGCAGATGGCAGTTATAAGAGTCGAGGGACATGAAAGGGAAGCAGTGGTTGGGAAGGGAGTAAGACAGGGTTGTAGCCTCTCCCCGATGTTGTTCAATCTGTATATTGAGCAAGCAGTAAAGGAAACAAAAGAAAAATTCGGAGTAGGTATTAAAATCCATGGAGAAGAAATAAAAACTTTGAGGTTCGCCGATGACATTGTAATTTTGTCAGAGACAGCAAAGGACTTGGAAGAGCAGTTGAACGGAATGGATGGTGTCTTGAAGGGAGGATATAAGATGAACATCAACAAAAGCAAAACGAGGATAATGGAATGTAGTCGAATTAAGTCGGGTAATGTTGAGGGTATTAGATTAGGAAATGAGACACTTAAAGTAGTAAAGGAGTTTTGCTATTTGGGGAGCAAAATAACTGATGATGGTCGAAGTAGAGAGGATATAAAATGTAGACGGCCAATGGCAAGGAAAGCGTTTCTGAAGAAGAGAAATTTGTTAACATCGAGTATAGATTTAAGTGTCAGGAAGTCATTTCTGAAAGTATTTGTATGGAGTGTAGCCATGTATGGAAGTGAAACATGGACGGTAAATACTTTGGACAAGAAGAGAATAGAAGCTTTCGAAATGTGGTGCTACAGAAGAATGCTGGAGATTAGATGGGCAGATCACATAACTAATGAGGAGGTACTGAATAGGATTGGGGAGAAGAGGAGTTTGTGGCACAACTTGACCAGAAGAAGGGATCGGTTGGTAGGACATGTTCTGAGGCATCAAGGGATCACCAATTTAGTATTGGAGGGCAGCGTGGAGGGTAAAAATCGTAGGGGGAGACCAAGAGATGAATACACTAAGCAGATTCAGAAGGATGTAGGTTGCAGTAGGTACTGGGAGATGAAGAAGCTTGCACATGATAGAGTAGCATGGAGAGCTGCATCAAACCATTCTCAGGACTGAAGACCACAACAACAACAACAACTTTTTAATGCTCTTCTGTGTTCCGTGTGTCTGGTATTAAATTTTGTACTTGTCCGTCCTACGTAAAATGATTTGCAGTCCTGCCATGTCAGTTGGTAAATACCGGATGTGTCGCATTTGCCTATATTTCTGTTGGTTGCTCTTAGCTTTCTCTACATTGTCTGTCCTGTAGGCTATTTTTAGGCCTTGTTTTTTGAGTGTGTTACCTATTCAAAATAGTTCAAATGGCTCTGAGCACTATGGGACTTAACATCTGCGGTCATCAGTCCCCTAGAACTTGGAACTACTTAAAGCTAACTAACCTAACGACATCACACACATTCATGCCCGAGGCAGGACTCGAACCTGCGACCGTAGCAGTCGCGCGGTTCCAGACTGAAGCGCCTAGAACCGCTCGGCCACAACGGCCGGCCCTATTCTATGGCCTGCTTTCTTGTCGTAAGTGAGAGTATACCATTTGCTTGTTGTTATGGATGTTTCTTCTCAGTTTGTGTTTGTGTGTTTTGTATTCCGTGCGTTACTGCTGTGTGTGTTAATGTCCTGTGTGTCTGCACTTGTAAGTTGGTGACGTGTTGTTTGTTTTTGTGTCCTAGGTGTCTCCTTTGTTTTGTTTTAATTTTGTGATTCAGTTTCTCTATAATGTTTGTATTGTATCCTTTCTTTATAGTAATCTGTTTGACCGCCTGTAATTCAGTTTTGAAGTTGTCTTCACTGAATGGTGATTTGTTCAGTTTCTGATTTGTGATTATGTGTGAGATATTTTTAGAAGTGTTTGTGTATTTGTCTGGTATTTTTTGGGTCACTGGTCAGCTTAGTTATGTTGTTTTCCTCTAGAAATTTTACGGTTGTGTCTTTGTATTTCTCCTGTCCTATTACTATCATTGTGTTTCTCTTATCTGATCTCATAATGAGAGCCCTGTTGTTTTTAAATTTCTTCATTACTTTCCTGGAGGTTTCTTCTTCTTCTTCACTTTCTGTTCCTGTTGATATGTTGTTTTTGTTTTCCTTTATTATACATCTTGTTTCTTCTCCAACTAACGCTCTTGTCAGACCTGCATTGAAGCTTGATTTACTGTTCCTTTCTTGTAGCGCTTTACTCAAGGCATTAGCAAGAATGACTTTACCTCTAAATATTATTGAACGACAATGGTAACTAATCGATGTATCATTATTAATTATTTTCAATTATATTTTAGCAGACAATCAAATCTGACAATGACAGTGTTTTAAATACTTTTGTTTTAGCTATTTAGACGACACTCGGATATTCAATAACTGGAGAGGAATGGGATGCTAAGTAGGTGACAATGACTGAGGATAATGACAAGGTCAGGTACCTACAATTCTTACGTGCAACATTTATTACTGAAATAAAATTCACTGAAAATGTCACTGGATAATGTCTGTTTAAATTTTGCAACGCGAAGTTAACTAAAACAAACTTGCAGTTCGTTGCAAATGTTAAGTCGTCGACTTCGTTGTCGCGTACAGTGCTCCCACTGCTCCATGGAATACTGCGTGTATACCTTGATTACCAATGACTAATTACGGGGCAGGATCTTGATGCCACTGGAATCTCTTACATCTGCTAGCACTCGTCATGCTCTTTGTGCCTCGCTAGCAACAACTGCGCCTCATGTAGGCTCGGCAGCGCAATGCGACAAGGTGACAGGGTTAGAGGGTGACAATTGTTGAGCCATATGAAAAAAACGTAAATCATTTACAAACTACGGCGTACACCTCAACATGTAAACGTCATTACATATACTCGGATTTAGATTATGACCTGCCGTCATTGACGATGATGTGGCGCAGACGAGTAGCGAAATTCTGCATGACCCGCTGAAGTGTCGGAACATCGATGCTGTCGATGATCTCCTGAATGGCTGTTCTCAGCTTGGCAATGGTTTTGGGGTTATTGCTGTACATCTTGTCTTTAAATATAGCCCTGCAAAAAGGAGTCGCACATGTTCAGATCCAAAGAATATGGCGTCCAATCGAGGCCCATGCCAGTGGCCTCTGGGTACCCAACAGCCAGAATGCGGTCCCCAAAGTACTCCTCCAGGACATCAAACACTCTCCTGCTTCGATGGGGTCTAGCTCCGTCTTATGTGAACCTTATCTTGTCGAAATCAGGGTCACTTTGGATTATGGGGATGAAATCATCATCCAAAAGCTTCACGTACCATTCAGTAGTCAACGTGTCGTCAAGGAATATCGCACCGATTATTCCGTGACTGGACACTGCACACCACACAGTCACCCCCAAAAGCGACAGTATTGCTTATTGACGAACACATCCAAATGAAAGTGGGCTTCATCGCCAAACCAAACGACACAGATCATATTACTTCCCATCCCGCCCCGCGGCTAATCGTGCAGTTTGAACGTCCTAAGGCAAACCGTTCAGAAGTTATGACGATTTTATTTCATATAGTTCAATAACTGTCACACTGTACGTCTCACAACGTAGTAAATCTCCCAGTCGCTTTGCTCTGACGTCACATTCTCGTCCAAAGACAGTGCCCAACTTTCTCTAACGGCGTTAACACAGAATAAATTCATCAAAATGAAAAATAATTGATACAGGTTACAGAACACATCACATTTGTAATTAACACATAGTATCTAAAGATCTGCCTAATGAAATAAATGCACCATATTTGCTATAAACACAACGGACAAAAATTTTAGGCAGCATATCTGTATTATAGTGTCACAAAGAGACAAGAGATATATTGTTACCTCCTACATATATCTCAAGAAAAGACCATCACGATAAAATTAGAGAGCTTCGATCCCACACGGAGACTAACCAGAAATCGTTCCTCCCGCGAACCATATATGATTGTATCAGGAAAAGTGGGAAGTGACAGTGGTTCGCGAGGTACCCTCCGCCACACGTAGCAATGTGGCTTGCGGACTATAAATGTAGTTGAGGGAGAATGGGGACTGTAACCGGCAGTGTCATTTCGGAGGAAAATGTAGGGTGTATAATAATTATGTATTATTTATGGTTGTGTATAATAATTACGTGTTATTTATGGTTGTTCAAAGCAGAGATCCGACAGAAAAATACGCAAAGGCTTATTATAGGTTAAGTGAACATTTTAGAGACTTTGACATGTTAAGCCACAATACTAGGAAGAGGTAGCAGTCGAATAAGGAAAGCCGGCACGTGTGTGGACATTGGTCACTTTTCTGCCCGACTTGAGAAGGCCAATGATCAGCGGAGTTTGCGCAGTAGCAGTCAGCACTTCGACAGACCAACGACCGAGCAGATGGACAATGCTTCCAAGGAGAACAACGACCAGCGCTGCTCGCACATTAGTGGTCAATGATCCAGGAACTGTCAGCATACTGAACGTCCGGGATGTATGTGGCGACGCGGAGGAGGACGAAATGGCAATGACCGACCACGCCAACATAGAGGCAAAACAAGGAAAGCCGGCACGTGTGTCGACATTCGTCACGTTTCTGCCCAATGTGAGAAGCATGGATCAACGAAGATGTAGTCGCCACTCTAGAAACTTTGCGAAATTGACGGAAACACCGAATAAATACCTCCAAAAAACGGAGGGTCCTTCGAGGGGAAGAAGAAACGTCTCCTGGATGGACGGATCGATCGTCAGCCAGCGGACGGCATACTTTGCTATAAGGATTTAGCTGCTACGCTATTCGACAGAAAAAGATATCGGTACCGCGCCGGTAGGTCAACGCAGAAGACGCCATCCCAGACGTTACCAGAAAAAGTTGGCTGGTGAGGAGGAAGCGAGCACGGCTTCACCAAATGGATCACCTGTGAACCTAGATGTATTACTCCGTTTGTTTAAAGGGTCTTATATCTCGGTAATGACTGTTGTGGAAACACATGTGTTTCACTCGCACCTCAACCACTGAGCCAAGGAATGAGCCCACTCCACCGCCCCCGAAGTGTCTCTGCCCCCATCCCCCCACCCCCCCCACCCCGCCATCCCTCATAGAAAATGACCTTTACTACCCTCTGTCACTGACGCTCCGTGTCTAGCGTCACTAAACCCTGACCCGATACATAACCCACCTTAAGCGATTAATGGAAATCATGGTAAAACTCTGTCCGAACAGGCCATGAAGGCCCAACGGTACCGACCGGCCGCCGTATCATCCTCAGCCCACAGGCGTCACTGGATGCGGATATGGAGTGGTATGTGGTCAGCACACCGTTCTCCCGGCCGTATGTCAGATTACGAGATCGGAGCCGCTACCTGTCAGTCAAGTAGCTTCTCAGTTTGCCTCACAAGGGATGAGTGCACCCCGCTTGCCAACAGCGCTCGGCAGACCGGATGGTCACCCATCCAACTGCTAGACCAGCCCGACAGTGCTTAACTTCGGTGATCTGACGGTAACCAGTGTTACCACTGCGACGAGGCCGTTGGCAAATCATGGTAAACCTACTGTAAATGTGGATGGCCATCGTGCCCGAATACGACTCCGTCGTCTTTAAAGTCCTCCTCCTAGCTCGGCGGCAAATTCTGCTGCAGAGAAACATAGGCCAATGTCTGTTGTGGTCAGGATAGTTGGGTTTGCAACCCAATTGCTTCGCACCTGTTGCTCAGTAGTCATTTTTCCGTGCGTGTTTATAGAACAACTGAGGAGGACGTGACCTCCGTCACAGATGACTGCAAAGGAAGAAAGCAGAACGCAAGCGCGGTATCTGCTGAACGTGTTGTTCCGAGAATCACTTCCGCGGCAGCAGCAGGAGTTCCGGAGCGCCTGCCTTCCGCTGCCATGGCGGCTCGGCGTTTCAGTTGTCGCGCGGCGATAGCCTGTTGCGAAAGATTCCTCGGAAGGCCCGCCCGAGGATGTGGTCTGCACGGCCGCAACTGCTTCCTGTTTGCGGTCTCCGCCTCCTATTACTTCCGCGACAACAAGCGCTGCACTCGCCTCTCCGGCGGCTGGGCACACGACCCGAGATCCGGTAGATTTGCTGTGGGGGAGTCGAACCCGTTCGTTCATCTACATCTACAAAGATACTCTGCAAATCACGCTTAAGTGCCTGGCAGAGGGATCATCGAATCACCTTCACGATAATTTTCTATTATTCCCCTCTGGAGCAGCGCGAGGAAAAAACCTATATCTTTCCGTGCTAGCTCTTATTTCCCGTACCTTATTACGATGATCGTTTCTCCCTGCGTAGGTCGGCGTAAAAAAAAAGGTTTTCGCATTCGGAACAGAAAGGTGGTGATTGAAATTTCGTGAGCTGATCCCGTCGCAAAGACAAACGCCTTTGTCCTAATGATGTCCCATCGAAATCCTATATCATGACCGTGACTCTCTCTCCCTTATATCTCGATAACCCAAGACGTGCTGCTCTTCTTTGAACTTTCTCGATGTACTCCGTTAATTCTATCTGGTAAGGCAGCAGTACTCCAAAGCAGGACGGGCAAGCATAGTGTATGCAGATATGTTTCACCATCTAAGTGTTATGCCAATAAATCGCAGCCTTTGGTTCGTCTTTCCCACAACATTTTCTATGTGTTATTTCCGGTTTAAATTTTTCGTAATTGTAATTCCTAGGTATTTATTTGAACTTACCTCCTTCAGATTTGATTGATTTATCGTGTAACCGAAGATTAACTGATTCGTTTTAGCACTCATGTGGATGACATTACACTTTTCATTACGCAGGGTCAATTGCCAATTTTTGCACCCTACACATGTGTTTTGATCTTCTGATGACATTACTAGACGATAAACGACAGCATCATATGAAAACTACTTAGACGGCTGCTGAGATTGTCCCCTAAACCGTTTATATAGATAAGGAACAGCAGAGGACCTATAACGCTACCTTGAGGAACGACAGAGATCACTTCTGTTTTACTCAACGACTCTCCATCAGTTATTGCGAAATGTGACCTCTCTGATAGGAAATCACGAAACCAGTCGCATAACTGAGGCGATATTTCATAAGCACGCCATTTGATTATAAGCCGCTTGTGTGGCACAGTGTAAAAAATAGCCTTGTGGAAAGCTAGAAATACGGAATCAATTTTAAATTCATCATCGAGAGCACTCAACACTTCGTGTGAGTTTCACGAGAACGATGTTTTCTAAATCCGTGTTGACTGACTGTATGTTGCAAAATCCTGCTGCATATCAATGTTAATGATATTGTTCTGTAATTTAGTGGATTACTCCCATTGCCTTTCCTGAATACTGGCATGACCTGTACTACTTTCCAGTCTTTGGCTGTGGATCTGTCATCGAACGAGCATTGTATATGATTGCTAATTATGGAGCAATTGCATCAGCATACTCCGAAAGAAACCTAAATGGTACACAGTCTGGACCAGAAAACTTGCTTTTGTGAAATGATTTCAGCTTCTTCACTACTCCGAGGATATCTACTTCTAAGTTACTCACGGTGAAAATGGTTCCAGATTTGAATTCTGGAATATTTACTTTGTCTTCTTTGGTGAAGAAATTGCGAAAGGCTGTGTTTAACTCTGCATTCATAGCACCGTCGTCGATAGTATTTCCATCGGTGTCGCGCAGTGAAGACATTGTCTGTGTCTTGACGCTAGCGTACTTTACATACTTTGGATTTTTTGTCAGATTCCGAGACAAAGTTTCGGTAGATACGTTGTCGGGGAGTCGAAGCCATTCGTTGGCACACATACATCTTATTATCATTGTAATTCACAGTTTTAGCTCCTCCTCGTTCACAAATTGCTTGCAGAATCTCAGTACCTTTAATCATTTAGAATTACACCTTCCTTATTCCGCCTGTATTCTCTTCTTTACTAACTGTTGATTGCTATCGTCATATCCTCATTTTCATGCATTGGTTCTCTAGAAAATCTCAAGCTAATCCTTTTTTTCTACCCCTCTTTCCACCCATCTTCCATTGTCCGAGATCCTTGGTGTTACACAGGCATTATTTTTTCTGGCCATAGCACTTATACAATGGAAAATATACATGTACAACATTTACATGAAATGCTTGACAAAAAAGAGTAGAACCAATGAAATGAAACTTTATGTGTTGAGAGGGTATGTGATGCTGTTTCAGTGATTACAAAATAGTGTCAGAGTATTACGTTGCACCCCATATGGTGCCGATGCACGCACTGATTCACTTGGGAAGGGTATCAAAAAAATGGTTCAAATGGCTCTGAGCACTATGGGACTCAACTGCTGAGGTCATTAGTCCCCTAGAACTTAGAACTAGTTAAACCTAACTAACCTAAGGACATCACACACATCCATGCCCGAGGCAGGATTCGAACCTGCGACCGTAGCGGTCTCGCGGTTCCAGACTGCAGCGCCAGAACCGCGCGGCCACTTCGGCCGGCGGAAGGGTATCCAAAGTCGGTGTATCTTCCTGGGAGCCAAGCTTATCCCCAATTGCTGTAACTGGTCCTTGATGTTCTGGACACTCCCTCTGCGACACAGTTAACATCTGAACTGGTTCCACACATCTACTGGGGGCATATCTAGTGATCTCTGTAACCACAGGAGTACCTCATCAAGCAGTCAGTTGACAGAGACACATTCCAAGATTGGATAAGAATTGTCATGATGAAAAATGGCGTCACGATACTGTTGCAAAAGAGGTAGGCCATGAGGGTGTAGGATGTCTGTGAGGTTCAGTTGTGTCTTCAGGTATCCCTACTATCAGCTGAAATTTGAAGCTATACCCAGACGGCTTCCCACACCATGATGCCAGGAGTGACACAGCTGTGCCTCCCCAGCAGAGTGGAACAATGGGACCTGTCTCCAGGGTGCCGCCAACTGCACGGCAGGGGAGGTGCAGGTCACAGCCATTCATCCCCAATCCATGCTTGCCAGTCACGGCACCACTCTAAACGCCGCCATTTTTGTTGTGGTGTTAACAGCAGCATACACTTGGGACAGTAATCCCCTAGAGTCTGGACCAACTGCTGCTTGTCACCGATCACTGGTGCGAGATGACACAGAACATTGTAGGGTGTCCATTACTTAGTCTAGAATGGCAGGCACAGGTGTGAAAGGTTTATGATGTAATTCGTGCACAACACAGCGATCCTCCCTTCGGTATCCAGATGTTGTCGACTGGAATCTTGGTGACGAGGATATCTGCCCTCACGTTTGCATGAATTTCAGTATTGGTCCACTATCACATCCGAATACCCCACAAATCTGGACGATTCTATCATTTGACCAAATGAATAACGACTTTGTGGTCCCTTCCAGGCTACTAGGTACTGATAACGTTACCTCACACGACTACACAGTGTGCTTCGCAATAATCACTCATCATTTGATATGTTTAGCCCTCTTATACAGGGTGGTCCATTGATCGTGACTGGGCCAAATATCTCACGAAATAAGCGTCAAACAAAAAAACTACGATGGACGAAACTTGTCTAGCTTGAAGGGCGAAACCAGATGGCGCTATGGTTGGCCTGATAGATGGCGCTGCCATAGGTCAAATGGATATCAACTTTGTTTTTTTTTAAATAGGAGCCTCCATTTTTATTACATATTCGCGTAGTACGTAAAGAAATATGAATGTTTTAGTTGCACCACTTTTTTCGCTTTGTGATAGATGGCGCTGTGATAGTCACAAACATATGGCTCACAATTTTAGACGAACAGTTGGTAACAGGTAGGTTTTTTAAATTAAAATACAGAACGTAGGTACGTTTGAACATTTTATTTCGGTTGTTCCAATGTGATACATGTACCTTTGTGAACTTATCATTTCTGAGAACGCATGCTGTTACAGTGTGATTACCTGTAAATACCACATTAATGCAATAAATGCTCAAAATGATGTCCGTCAACCTCAATGCATTTGGCAATACGTGTAACGACATTCTTCTCAACAGCGCGAGTAGTTCACGTTCGGTAATGTTCGCACATGCATTGACAATGCGCTGACGCTTGTTGTCAGGCGTTGTCGGTGGATCACGATGGCAAATATCCTTCAACTTTCCCCACAGAAAGAAATACGGGGACGTCAGATCCGGTGAACGTGCGGGCCATGGTATGGTGCTTCGACGACCAATCCACTGTCATGAAATATACTGTTCAATACCGCTTCAACCGGACGCGAGCTACGTGCCGGACATCCATCATGCTGGAAGTACATGGCCATTCTGCAGTAAAACATCTTGTAGTAACATCGGTAGAACATTACGTAGGAAATCAGCATACATTGCACCATTTAGATTGCCATCGATAAAATGGGGGCCAATTATCCTTCCTCCCATAATGCCACACCATACATTATCCCACCAAGGTCGCTGATGTCCCACTTGTCGCAGCCATCGCGGATTTTCCGTTGCCCAATAGTGCATATTATGCCGGTTTACGTTACCGCTGTTGGTTAGTGACGCTTCGTCGCTAAATAGAACGCGTCCAAAAAATCTGTCATCGTCCCGTAATTTCTCTTGTGCCCAGTGGCAGAATCGTACACGACGTCGCCTGCAATTCCTGGTGCATAGAAATATGGTACGGGTGCAATCGACGCCGATGTAGCATTCCCAACACCGACTTTTTGAGATTCCCGATTCTCGCGCAATTTGTCTGCTACTGATGTGCGGATTAGCCGCGACAGCAGCTAAAACACCTACTTGGGCATCATCATTTGTTGCAGGTCGTGGTTGACGTTTCACATATGGCTGAACACTTCCTGTTTCCTTAAATAACGTAACTATCCGTCGAACGGTCCGGACACTTGGATGTGTTGTCCAGGATACCGAGCAGCATACATAGCACACGCCCGTTGGGCAATTTGATCACACTAGCCATATACCAACACGATATCGACCTTTTCCACAATTGGTAAACGGTCCATTTCAACACGGGTAATGTATCACGAAGCAAATACCGTCCGCACTGGCGGAATGTTACGTGGTACCACGTACTTATACGTTTGTGACTATTACAGCGCCATCTATCACAAAGCGAAAAGAGTGGTCCAACTGAAACATTCATATTTCTTTACGTACTACGGGAATATGTGATTAAAAATGGGGGTTCCTATTTTAAAAAACGCAGTTGATATCCGTTTGACCTATGGTAGCGCCATCTAGCGGGCCGACCATAGCGCCACCTTGTTTCCCCCCTTCAAGCTAGACGAGTTTCGTTCTTTGTAGTTTTTTCGTTTGATGCTTATTTCGTGAGATATTTGGCCCGGTCACTATCAATGGACCACCCTGTATACACAAGCAGGCCTGGTAACAATACCGAACAGAGAGGACTCTAGTGTACTCTACCTGTCACGGAGAATTGCCAGCTCTAATCATTTACGTACCTGCCGACAGTGTGCACATGTACAAAGTCACATTAACATAAGACTATGTCTTTAGGATGCTTCCTTTTTTGGCAGGCAGTCTACAGTAACATCTGAAGAGTGTCAACACCTGCGCCAGATCTTGCTTGAGCTATGTATTTTTCTATGTAACCTACTTTTATTCAAATTTACGAGGGGCGTTCAGTAAGTAATGTAACACATTTTTTTCTCGGATAATTTCTTTTGAAAAATGCGGAATTTGCTGTGGGACATCGTGTAATGTTCCCGTTCTTTTCAAAATGACGCCTGTAACGGAGGCGCGTTCGAAGCAGAGAGCTGTCACTGAGTTTATTTCGATAGAAAACCAGAGCATCGCACAGATTCCTAGGCGCTTGCAGAATTTCTACAATGGAGAGATTTATACCAAATGAATTAATAAGAGTTGGAACTGATCTCCCATGGTATATACATCAGGTCAGACAAAATGTTGCAGAAGCAATGAAAAAAGTATACGAAGTTTAAAAACTGAAATCTCCCTGACTGACGATGTTTTACCTTAGCTCGAAACGTAGTGCCGACTTTAATGCAAAATGATTTTAACAGTTTCCACAAATGAAAGTCTATGTCGAAATCTGGCAGAAAATCCGAAGTACACCAGCGGAAAGACAATCAATACCTTCACTGTGTGGTAGTAATCTTAATGTTGAAACTTCCTTGCAGATTAAAATTGTGTGTCAGGCCGAGACTCGAATTCGAGACCTTTGCTTTTCGCGGGCAAGCGCTCTACCATCTGAGCTACCGAAGCACGACTCACGCCCGGTACTCACAGCTTTACTTCTGCCAGTATCTCGTCTCCTACCTTCCAAACTTTACAGAAGCTCTCCTGCGAACCTTGCAGAACTAGCACTCCTGAAAGAAAGGATATAGCAGGGACATGGCTTAGCCACAGCCTGGGGGATGTTTCCAGACTGAGATTTTCACTCAGCAGCGGAGTGTGGACTGATCTGAAACTTCCTTGCAGATCAAAACTGTGTGACGGACCGAGACTCGAACTCGAGACCTTTGCCTTTCGCGGGCAAGCGCTCTACCATCTGCGCTACCCAAGCGACTCGTTCTCATAGCTCTTGATCTGCCAGTATCTCGTCTCCTGCCTTCCAAACTTCACAGAAGCACTCCTGCGCTCTCAAGGAGGAAGCAGGAGAGCTTCTGTGAAGTTTGGAAGGTAGGAGACGATATACTGGCAGATGAAGAGCTGCCAGTACGGGGCGTGAGTCGTGCTTGGGTAACTTAGATGGCAGAGCACTTGCCCGCGAAAGGCAAAGGTCTCGAGTTCGAGTCTCGGTCCGTCACACAGTTTTGATCTGCAAGGAAGTTTCAGATCAGCCCACACTCCGCTGCTGAGTGAAAATCTGTCTGGAATCCTAATGTTACTGATGACAGTACCACTAAATCTGAGGCACTAAGTACGGTTTTCGAAAGACGAAGTAAGTACCCCAGAATTCTAATCAATAACAGCTGCCAACAGAGTAACCTAGAAGCAGACGTCCTAATTGTAGCGAAACAGCTTAAAGCACTTAGTAAAGACAAGTCTTGTGTACAGATTGTATACCATTTACGTTCCATCCAGAGTTGCTGAAACAGTAGCCCTTTACTTAACAATCATATTCAACGGGTCGCTCACAGGAAGATCCGTAAATAGACCTGGAAAATTGCGCAGGTCACACCAGTACTTAGCAAAGGAAATAGCAGTTATCCGCCGAATTGCAGATCTACGTCACTGACATCGACTTGCAGTAGATATTCGTTCTTGTAAAACAACTAGCTCCTTATTCACACGAAGTAATGAGTGTTGTCGACAGGGGATGTCAAATTGATTCGATATTTCTAGATTTCCAGAAAGCTTTTCACACGGTTCCTCAGAAGCGACTTATAATCAAATTGCATGCCTATGGAGTATCGTCTCAGTTGTGCCACTAGATTCGTGATTTCTGATCGTAGTAATCGACGGAAAGTCATCGAGTAAAACAGATGTTATATGTGGTGTTCCCCTAAGGAAGCGTCACAGGCGCTAGGCTTTTCCTAATCTGCATAAACGCTCCCCGATTTCTTGTAGATGATGCCGTCATTAACCGTTTAGTAAAGATATCAGAAGATCAAAACCAATCGCAGAATGATTCAAATAAAATATCTGTATCGCGCGAGTAGTGTGAGTAATGAAAATTATGAAGTCGTCGACATCAGTTTTAAAATGAATCCGTTAAATTTCGGTTACACGATAAATCACACAAATCTGAAGGCTATCAAACCGACTGAGTATCTAGCTATTACAACTATTATGTAAAACTTACATTTGGGTTGTAGCCTCTCCCCGATGTTATTAAATCTGTATATTGAGCAAGCAGTGAAGGAAACAAAAGAAAAATTCGGAGTAGGTATTAAAATCCATGGAGAAGAAATAAAAAATTTGAGGTTCGCCGATGACATTGTAATTCTGTCAGAGACACCAAAGGACTTGGAAGAGCAGTTGAATGGAATGGATAGCGTATTGAAAGGAGGATATAAGATGAACATCAACAAAAGCAAAACGAGGACAATGGAATGTAGTCGAATGAAGTCGGGTGATGCTGAGGGAATTAGATTAGGAAATGAGACACTTAAAGTAGTAAAGGAGTTTTGCTATTTGGGGAGCAAAATAACTGATGATGGTCGAAGTAGAGAGGATATAAAATGTAGACTGGCAATGGCAAGGAAAGCGTTTCTGAAAAAGAGAAATTTGTTAACATCGAGTATAGATTTAAGTGTCAGGAAGTCATTTCTGAAAGTATTCGTATGGAGTGTAGCCATGTATGGAAGTGAAACATGGACGATAAATAGTTTGGACAAGAAGAGAATAGAAGCTTTCGAAATGTAGTGCTACAGAAGAATGCTGAAGATTAGATGGGTAGATCACATAACTAATGAGGATTGGGGAGAAGAGAAGTTTGTGGCAGAGCTTGACGAGAAGAAGGGATCGGTTGGTAGGACATGTTCTGAGGCATCAAGGGATCACCAATTTAGTATTGGAGGGCAGCGTGGAGGGTAAAAATCGTAGAGGGAGACCAAGAGATGAATACACTAAGCAGATTCAGAAGGATGTAGGTTGCAGTAGGTACTGGGAGATGAAGAAGCTTGCACAGGATAGAGTAGCATGGAGAGCTGCATCAAACCAGTCTCAGGACTGAAGACCACAACAACAACAACATTTGGACGATAACACAGAAGATCTTGCAGGGAAGTCGAACCAAAGAGCACTTTGAAGATGCAACAGGTATACTAGAGTGACTGCTTACACTATACTCGTCCGTCCTCTTCTGGATTATTGACGGGGATATCGAAGAAGCTCAAAGAAGGGCATCTAGTTTTGTATTATCGCCAAGTATTGGAGAGAGTGTGGCGTGTATGATAAGCGAGTTGTGGTGGTAAGCATTAAAACAAATGCGTTTTTCGTTGCAACGAGGTTTTTGCACGAAATTTCAATCAACAACTTTCTCCTGCGAATGCGAAAATATTTTGTTGACACCCATCTATATAAGGTGCCATGATAATCGTAATAAAATAAGGGAACTCAGGACTCGCATGGGAAGAATTAAGTGTTCATTTTTTCCGCGCCTATTTGAGACTAGAACGGTAGAGAAATATTCTGAAAGTGGTTCGGTGAACACTCTGTGAGGCACTAAAGTGTGATTTGCAGCCAAGACGTAGATGAATATCGAAGATTCATCCGTCCAAATTAATATTTTTGTTTGAAATTAACATTTTACAACGATTTAGGAGTGCTTTGTTATTTAACAGGTAGCTCTGTATTGAATCGGAGTATCCTTGTTTACATTTGATACGTAATCACTCAGTGCGTATCGCAGATATTAAAAAGAGTGCGTGACAGAATATTAAGGACATCTAGTCTATTGAGACTGTTATGATAGAAAAATTGTGGCAGGCAGCTGGAGATAAGACGAAAGCAGCGCTCGTAATTAACGTTGCAAGATCGAACTGTCGACAAAGGCGCGAGTCTTTACGATCGCCACTTTTTAATTATTTTTTTTCTGTTATCAGTGCGTAGCGGGAGGACCCGTCATATTTCTCTGTCCCAGGCCGTGTCAGAAGATACCGGTTGCTTTAGAGCGGCAATTACAGCTAACAAGGCGGATATATTCATGAAATGGAAATGAAGCAGTTATACGCATATAATGAGGACATTAAATAGCTGAAGACATTAGTGCCTCTTCTACAATGCGGAAATACATAGCGGATACGAGTATAAAGATGACAGACCTCAAGTTACAGATTTCCAATGTCTTATTTTCTTACCAGATTGAGTTATGGTGGATAAACAAAATAATTCTGAGTACCTTGACATCGATAAGGCGGGGAACGCTGCTTAAGAAGGAATGGGCTCCTTTGTGGCGACTTAAACATGCAGGTGAAGCAGTTCGTCCTACGAGAAGCTGCTACTGGTGTTTATCTGTAGCCGGTGGTGCAGATATTCCCTTCCAAAACGATGAAACTATAAGAATATCCTAGCTCACTGTGATATTTTACTCATTATTGTATGAAGAATAGGTGATTTGATTTGAGCAGTAATATTCGAAATGGCAGTCGCAATCAATAAAATAATTGTTCCCCCTCCCCCCCACCCCCAATCATGAATCATGGTGGTGTGGCTTGCGGCGTGCCACAACAATACAGATAGCTGTACCGTAGATGCAACCACAATGGAGGATATCAGTAGATACCCTGAGGCAACGGTACCTGGAGCGGAGCAGCAGCCTTTTCAATAGTTGCAGGGGCAACAATCTGGATGATGACCTTGTAACATTGGCCAACATGACCTTGCTGTACTGGTACTGCGAACGGCTGAAAGCAAGGGAAAATTACAGCTTTTATTTCTTTCCACAGTAGGGTAAGCAGCTGTACTGTATAGTTTAATGGTGATGGCATCGTTTTGAGTTAAATATTTCGGAGGTAAAATAATCCCCCATTCGGGCAAGGACTTTTCAGGAGGTTGTTGTCATCAGGATAAACAAAAGTGCCATTCTACTGATCGGAAAACGGAACATTAAATCCCTTAATCGGGTAGGTACGCTATGTAATTTAAAAAAGGGATTGGATAGCTTGAAGTTACATATAGTGAGAATTAGTAAAGTGGGCTGCCACGAAGAACAGCACTTCCGGTAAGATCAGTTCGCGGTTATCAACACAAAATCAAATAGAAAATAGGAATGCGGGCAAGCTACTGTGAACAGCATAGTGAACAATTTATTGTAGCCAAGACAGACCCACAACAGTAGCACAAATTTATATGACAACTAGGCTTGCAAATGAGGAAGAGATTGAAAGTACCATGATATAAAGGAAACTACTCACAGTTTGGGAGAAGGAAATTTAATTGCGTTGGGGGACTGGAATTTGTGGTAGCAAAAGGAAGAGAAGAAGGAATAGTGGGAAACATGGACGGGGAGGGGGTGGGGGGGGGGGAGGGGGAAGGAATGAAAGAGAAAGTCGCCTGGTAGATTCAATCACTCCTAGTACTTAGTTTGAGAAGCATGTAAGAATGATATAGATCTGGATGAGACCTGGAGACACAGGAAGGTTTCAGATTGATTATATAGCGGGTAAGACAAAGATTTATAAACAAGATGTGAGACGTTTCTTGGGACAAATGTGAAAATGAACATAATTTATTAGTTATGAACTGCAGATTAAAACTGAAGAACTTGCGATGGGACCTGAATAAACTGAAGGAGCCAGATTTTGTTCAGTTTCATAGACAGCTTTAGGCAACGTTTGACCGAAACGGCGTAAACAAATAGATCAGAACAAGGGATAGCTTTGAGGGATGAAATAGTGAAGAAAGCAGAGGATCAAATAATTAAAAAGACAAGGCCTCATAGTATTCCTCGTGTATTGTATGAGATACTAAAATTAACCAACATAAATGGAAAATATAAAGAGACAACAAACGGAGGAGGCAAAAGCGAATACAGACATTTAAAAATGAGAGTGAAAGAAAATGCAAATTAGCCACGCAGGAATGACTAGAGTAGAAATGCAACGTTGTAGAAATTTGCATGTCTAGAGGAAAGATAGATGACTCCTATGGGAAAGTTAAAGAGACTTTTGGAGAAAAGAGAAGCTGATGTATGAATATCAGAAGCTCAAACGGCAAAACAGTACTAAGCAAAGAAGGGAAGAATGAAAGGTGGAGGGAATATATGGAGGGGATATACAGGGAAATGCATTTGAAGGCAGTAATATTACAGAGTGAGATGAGGAAGTAGGTGATGATTAGAGGGGAGATACGATACTGCGAGAAAAATGTGACAGAGCACTGGAAGAGCTCAACTGAAAAAAGGCCCCTGGAAGCAGAGGAGATTCCCCCAGAATTACTGGGATCGTTGGAAGAATCAGCCACAAAAATAATGTCGCACCTGGTGTGTGAGATACATACGACAGCTGAAATACCCTCAGACTTCAAGAAGAATGTAATATTTCCAACTCCAAAGAAAGCAGAAGCTGACAGGTGTGAATACTATCGAACCGTCACGGATGCACAATAGTAACACGAATTATTTACAAAACAATGGAAAAACTGGTAGGGAAGATCAGTTTGAATTCCAGAGAATCGTAAAAACGCACGAGGCTATACTCACCCTGCTACTTGTCTTAGAAGACACTTTGAAGAAAGACAGATTTACTTTTATAGCGTTTGTATGTTTAGAGAAAGCTTTTGAAAACATTTACTGAACTGCAGTCTTTGAAATTTTAAAGGTAGGAGGGGTAAAATACAAGGAGCGAAAGATTATGTACAAGTTGTACAGAATCCAAACTTGAACTATAAGAACCGATGGGCAATAAACGGGTGTCAGTGGTTGAAAATAGAGTGAGACAACGTTGTAACATATCCCCAAAGTTATTCAATATTTTCACTGAGCAAACAGTAAAGAAAACTTGCGAAAAATTTGGAAAGGAAGTTAAAATTCATACAGGAGAAATAAAAATTTTGAGGTTTGTCGTAGACATTGTAAATCTGTCAGAGACAGCGAAGTACTTGGGAGAGCAGCAGAACGGAATGGACAGTGTCTTGAAAGGAGGATGTAAGATGAACATCAACAAAAACAGAACACTAGTAATGAAGTGAAATTAAATAAGGTTATGCTGAGGGAATTAGATTAGGAAATGAGACACTATAAGTGGTAAATTAGTTTTGCTATTTGGCAGCAAAATGTCTCTTGATACCCAAAGTAGACACAAGACAAGCATTTTTCAAAAAGATAAATTTGTCGACATCGAAATAAATATGTCTCAACGCGGCCACAGGATTGTGTGTTAGGGTGTCTGTGTGTCTGAGTGTCTGAATGTATGTTCTTTTACTAGCAAAAAAGCAAGAGCTCGAAAGCTAGTGTGAATACTCTTTCCTGTTATGTTGCAATGCGGAGCACATAAGTCAGCTGTAAGTGAGCGGCTGCCTTTCTCTTATTTTACATAAGAGTTAGGACGTCTTTTCTGGTGGTATTTGTCTTCTAGCCTTGTACTTAAGTGAAATGTGGACAATTAATGATTAAGACAAGAAGAAAATACAAGGTATCGAAATGTCGTATTAAGGAAAAATGCTGAAGATTATCCAGTACACCGAATAATAAATCAAGAAGCACTGAAAAGAAATGGGGGGAAAAATTAGGCACGACTCCACTGTTAGAAGGGACTGACTGATAGGAAAAACCCTGAGGCATCAAAGAATCGAGCGTTCGGTAATTGGGGCAAGTGCTGGCGTAAAAACTGTTAAGGGAAGTGTAGGCACGTACAGAGTGAGCAGGGCTGTACACGTAGAATAGGAGCAGTCGGCACGGTCGCTCAACGACCTGAGCCATAATTATCGTTTGAGAATGGGAAGAGTTCTCTAAAATATAATACCGTACACCATAAGCGAACGAAATAAGCAAAGTAGGCTACTTTTCGTTTCGAACTATCAGTTACTTCAGATGCCGGTTTGAATAGTAAAAATGGCAGCATTAAGTCTTTGAAAAAGATCCTGAACGTGGGTTTTCCACGACAGTTTACTATCTTCCTGAACATCTAAAAATTTTAACTGTTCATTCTTCATTTGTGTGGCCATAGTGTCCGTAGTTGCTTTTTTTATTATCAGTGTGTAACGCAGATAAACAAGGATGTGCTAGAGACGGCATTTCCCGATGTAAGCGTGAAATCAACCGAAAATCACTGTAAGTAGAAATCATTTTATTTTTAACGAACTGTTTTTCGATCTAAAAGCGAATCAAAATGTAAATAAACTTAGTTACAGACCGCTAATGATGCTTTACTTCAATAAAGCGAAACGCGTCTGGTGAAAAAAGTCACGGCTTTTTCTAATTGCAACAACAGAACAAAAATACCTTTGTAAGTAGGCTGTTTAGGTTTTTATGTTGGTAACGCCACGAAGCGCTCTATATGATATGAATATCACTGACTGTGCTGTGTGAAGTCTGTGGCTGGTTTGCATTGTTGGAGTATTTGCTATTGTAGTGTTGGGCAGCTGGATGTGAACAGCGCGTCGCGCTGCGCAGTTGGAGGTGAGCCGCCAGCAGTGGTGGATGTGGGGAGAGAGATGGCAGAATTTTGAGAGCGGACGATCTGGAAGTGTGTCCACCAGAAAGAGCAAATTTGTAATACTGGATATCATGAACTGATATATTAATATTACGACTTTTGAATATTATTAAGGTAAATACATTGTTTGTTCTCTATCAAAATCTTTCATTTGCTAAGTATGCCTATAAGTTGTTAGTGACTTCAGTAGTTAGAATCTTTTATTTAGCTGGCAGTATTGGCGCTCGCTGTATTCCAGTAGTTCGAGTAACGAAGATTTTTGTGAGGTAAGTGATTCGTGAAAGGTATAGGTTATTGTTAGTCAGATCCATTATTTTGTAGGGATTATTGAAAGTCAGATTGCGTTGCGCTGAAAATATTGTGTGTCAGTTTAGTGTTGATCAGAATAAGTAAAGAGCGAAATGTCTGAGTACGTTCAGTTTTGCTCAGCTGTTTGAAAACCAAATAACGTAAGGGGTTTATCAGCACAGTCATTCATAAATTTTTCTAAGGGGAGGTTTCACCTTCAAGAATTTAAATGCTCAGTTTCAGTAATCATATGACAATTCTGTGAAATTAAAATGTTGTTGAATTGTGTGTTAGAAACTAAAAACTGAATCTTACTGGGATTTAGTGTTAGTTTATTTTGTTAGTTTATTTTCTACAATCCGTGAACTTATGTCATGAACTGCACTATTTAAAACAGTGCCAACGTTGCACACAACATCCTTTACTACCAAGCTAGTGTCATCAACAAACATAAGTATTTTACAGTCACCTTGTAAAACTAGAGGGCATATCATTTATATAAATAAGGAACAGGAGTGGCCCTAACACTGATCCCTTGTGCACACCAATTGAACCATACCCCACTCAAACGCTACATCATAGCCATTCTCAACACTGTCATTAATGACCTTTTGCTGTCTGTAAGACGTGAACCAACTGTGAGCTACTCCCCGTATTCCATAATGGTCCAACTTCTGGAGCAGTATTTCGTGCTCAACATAGATGCCTTAGTTAAATCAGAAAAGATGCCTAGCGTCCGAAACCTTTTGTTTAACCCATCCCGTACCTCACAGAGAAAGGAGAATATAACATTTTCAGTTGTTAAACTACTTCTAAAACCGAACTGTACTTGGTTTCCGCACCCATAAATTTTGAATAAATCAGATTTCTGACATAAGAAGTCAGCCTCATTCTACCAAAGGCCTTGTCAAAGAGGGCAGCGGGCAGAAGTTTCTCTTGGGCTGCGAAAAAGGCGGAAGAATCAGCAATGATCAACGGCACGAAAATCCGATAGGCAATGGAAACTAATGTATTAAAGACACGTTATGTGTACCTACAGGACCTGCGGCCTGTCACTGAGGATCTCTCCACTGGCAAAAAACTTGGGGCAAGTCCCCCATTCGGATCACTGGGAGGAGAGCGAAAGATGTACGTTCTACGAGCTGGGACGTAGAATGTCAGAAGTGTGAAAGAGGTAGGGAATTTAAAAAATGTGATGAGGGAAACGCTAAAGCCCGAGCTAGATGTAGTGGGGGTCAGTGAAATGAAATGGAAAGAAAACAGGGTTGGTTGGATGGTTTGGGGTATAAAGGGACCAAACTGCAGGGTCATCAGTCCCTTTTTCCTGATGCAAGCAAGGCTCAAGGTACAAAAACACCCAACAACACACCTAAAAAGGAAACGAATGGAATAAACAAAAAATGGGGAAAACATACACCACAAAGAAAAGTAGAAGAAGGTGTTAAAACGATAGAGCAGATGGTCTGGGATGGCTGATCACAATAATAAAAGTGGATAAGTCCACCACTTTGCAACATATTAAAATGTCCATCCCAAAAAGACAAGGCGAGGTGAACATATGTTGGGAAAAGACCACCAAGACAAACAAATGCAAGGACAGTGTAATGGAGTTAAAATGTAGGGAGGGTGGCGACCTCAGAGAGAAGGCTAAATGCCTATCTTTAGATGGTACGATAACCCCCTCCCCCACGAAGAAAACGTAAACTAAATCTGCTTTTGAGGCATTGTCGCCCAACACCGAGGGTAGGGTGCTGGGAAGGTTTAAAGTCTACTGCAGAGTGGCTAAAAGTGGGCAGTCCAGTAAGAAATGGACGACAATCATATGTGAACCACAGTGACACCGAGGTGGGTCCTCTCGATGGAGGAGATAGCCATGTGCTAGCCTTGTATGACCAATGGGGCGCCAGTAGAGAACCACAGAGACCCTGCGAGAGGCCCGCATGAAGGTCTTCCACACATTCGTAGTCTCCTTAAGGGCACGCAGATTGTTGTGCATACTGAGATTATGCCATTCTATCTCCCAAAGCTGAGAAACCTTGCGGCGTAATAATGATCGCAGGTCAGTTACAGGGATGACGATCTCCAGAAGAGGTTTCCATGTAGCCTTTTTGGCCAGCCTGTTAGTAGGTTCATTTCCTGGGATTCCGATGTGGCCTGGTGTCCACACAAACACCGCGGAAAGACTGCACCGTTCCAGGCCATAGAGGGACTCCTGGATGGTCACTACCAAAGGATGGCGGGGATAGCACTGGTAGATAGCTTGTAGGCAAGGAGTCAGTACAGAGAAGAAACGACGTGCCAGGGCATGGGTGGATGCGCTCAAGAGCACGACAAATGGCTAGCAGCTCTGCACAGCCATCAGGCAAGGAGTGCTGTTCAATATGTCCTGCATGAACATATCGAAGCCGTGACCATCAGCCATCGACCCGTTAGTGTAAACCACTTCATGATCCTGGTACATGTCAAGAATCGAAAGGAAGTGACAGCGGAGAGCTGTAAGGGTGGGGGATTAGTTTTTGCTTGCTTATTCTTGAATTGAGAATAACTGTGTGAGGTGAAATGACAAGTTTAATGCCGCAATATTTCTCACCAAATTACCGCTTTTCACGCAGGTTTCAACTCGCCAACATAAAAAGAGCGCAATGGATAACGCACCTTGAAAACATCAAAACGTGAAATAAGTTTATACACAACAATGTTAAATATTAACTCTCTGAAAGAACATTATTCTTAAGCACAGTATTATGAAAGCTTAATTGGAAGTTTCCTTACATTAATCCTAAGCACAATAATATGAAAGATTAATTGGATGTTTCTTTACAAAATTGCTCCTACACATACGTTATGATGTTGGTGAGTACTACGAAAATCGTCCGATTCTGGTTCAGAGTTCGGTACTATTTAGGATGACAATCAAGTCTACGGTGGATTGTTAGTCAAGTGACATATTTGAGCGCAAGATTACCCAAGGCCACTCGAGTTTACAGTGGACACAAGCTGGTGAACCAACAAAGTTTACGTCTCTGCACGCGGTATTTACCTTAAACTGCTACGTGCTGCTGTCTGCAAGGCTGCTCTCTCCCACTGAGCCGGCCAGCGTGGCCAAGCGGTTCTAGGCACTACAGTCTGGAACCGCGCGACTGCTACGGTCGCAGGTTCGAATCCTGCCTGGGGAATGGATGTGTGCGATGTCCTTATGTTAGCTAGGTTTAAGTTGTTCTAAGTTCTAGGGGACTGATGACCTCAGATGTTAAGTCCCACGGTGCTCACAACCATCTGAACCATTTTTTTCTCCCACTGAAATTCATACCAGACTAATCTAGCCTTTGCCGAACTTTCCAGCAGAAACTATCCCTACGTTTCTTGCTATGCAAGAAGACATGTACTCAGCCCTAGTCTTATTATGTGGCGATATACACGCACATGGTTGCAGCAGCGTGCATATTATAGTGCCCTTTCAGTTCTGGCTAGAACAGGTAACTAATTTGGCTGGTTCGTTTCTCCACAGTTGGAGCTAAACGTTGCTACAGCTAATTTTTGCTGGAGTGCAGCCGCTGTGAACGCAGTGTCCACACCAATTTCTTCTCTACGTCGTACGGAGCGTTAAGCGTTCCATTCTGCACTTGACGCCAGTTCAGAGAAGACTCCCCACACACAAAATTTCTCTCTTGTCCTACTCATGACAGAACTGCCTGCCTCCACTTGGGTTCCTTTTTCACGTCACGGTGTTTTTTGACCAATAGGAGCTTTCCTCTTATTTTGTTGAAACACCCTCTACCAGTCGCAACGTCCCTTCTATGAAACTACGTTGAAACTTCAGTAGTTTTCTCCTTCCTAGTGAGTTTCCGCCAATCGACATTCAGTTGAGTCTGATAGTTGGTCCAATGTTTCTTTTAATGAGCTCTGAAAAGAACTGTTTCTGCTATTAATTGATATAACATTGCCAGGAGATCTCAGGTGCTAAACTTCCAAGTGGATTCGACCTACCACGTAAGACCTGGACTATTCTCAACGGAATCCGTACCAGCCATGGCCGATGCAGGGGATGCTCTCTTTAAGTGGAAGTAGCTGCCTGATGCAGCCTGTGTCTGTGGGGCTCCATACCAGACTGTTCACCACATTGTCAGTGAATGCAGGATTCGAGCCTATAACGGCGCCAAAGAGGACTTCCTAGTAGCAACTCCAGATGCAGTGCGCTGGATTGAAGGCCTGGATATTCAGTTGTAAAGGCAAACTTAAGTTTCTTGTGTGTCAATATGTACATATGTATATGTAATTTAAATTCATGATGTGTCTGTATTAGCCATACGCTAAATAAATAAATAAATAATAAATTCGCCCATTCTAGACACCTAAAGTACATTGACCTTTCCGTGTGTCGCACTTGCTGGATGAAAATGCGTCACTTGCTTTTCTTCGAATCCCGTTGGAATTTGGAAACGCAGTTTTCTAAAGCTTGTTCTCTGCTCTTGTACCGATGCCCTCGCTACAGGCAGCCCTCCAGCTTGAATCACCTGACCCGGGGTCAGTCGATTGACTGTCATCCCTTTTTGCATTACATATTGATAGGCAAATGTTCTCATAACTGTCTATTTACGTTAGGTGTCACCTTCACCTTATCATTGCGATTTGTTAGGGTCTCATGTAAGGTACGAATCTGACCATTTATTCTGCCACCTTACAGAGCTGCAGGGTTAATAAGTCCTTAGGACCTTGTGAAGGGCCTAGGTGAAGCTTTGGTCTAGGTGTACACCATGGAGGTGTATGTGAATGGACCTCGAGTGTAGGTGGTAAAGGCAAGAATTACTTCAGACAAAAGAGATTGGACGTGAACTGCGATTGCAATCTCTGACCTGGGCCTCTGATGTGGGAGATGAACCTCTATGGATGGGAAAAGGAGACGATAATTCGGATGCTCAGGAGAACTACGAATGTGTGCAGTGTAACTGGCGAGCAGTTGTGCACACCTAACCTTCAACGGAGGGACTCCAGCCTCCACCAGGACGCTGGTCACCAGACGCGTCCCAAAATCTCATGTTGCCAGTCGAAAGCCACAGTGGTCCACTGGGTCGAGTAAACGCAACGCCGAGGGCGCCACCAAACCATAAACCAGACTCCCATAGTTAAGGTGGGATTGAACAGGGGCTCTGTAGAACTGCAGCAGAGTACAGTGATCTGCACCCCAGTTGGTGTTGCTCAGGCAGCAGAGGGCATTGAGTTGCTGCGATCACTTCCGCTTCAGCTGATGAAGATGGGGAAGCCATGTCAATTGGGCGTCGAAAACCAGTCCTAAAATCAATATGCCTCCACTACCGTGAGTGGATCGTCATTAAGGTAAAGTTCTGGTTCTGGATGAATGGTACGACGCTGACAAAAGTGCGTGACACACGACTTCACGTCCGAAAACTGGAAGCCATTTGGAGGAGCAGTACGAAATGCATACAGAGAATGTGAGACTGATAGTCTGACAGCTGCTGATAGACCATTAATGGCCACTAAGAATAGAGATACACTCAATACAGAGCCCTGCGGCATCCCATTCTCCTGCATATGGGGGGAACTATGAGAGGCACCAACGGACACAGAAAGTATGGAGTTATAGGAAAGTTTGGATAAAAGTCGCTAGTGGGCCCCAGGGACCCCACCCATGTAATGTGGGAAGGATATGATGTCGCCAGATCGTATCGTAAACTTTTCGTAAATAAAAATAGATGGCAACCAGGGGTTGCATCTGGAAAAGGCTGTTTGGATGGCAGACTCGAGGGAAACTAGTTTATCAATCATAGAGTGACCCTGTTGGAAATTGCCCTGGCATGAAACCTGTAGGCCACGTGACTCCAGGACCCAACACAATCGCTGACTTATCATACATTCTAACAGCTTACAAAGAACGTTGGTGAGGCTGATGGGCCAATAGCTATCCACATCAAGTGGGTTTTTACCCGGTTTGAGCACCAGGGTGATGGTGCTCTCCCACCATTGCGATGGAGATGCCATCCCACCAGATCCAGTTGAGGATGACGAGGAGATGTCGCTTGTACTCAGATGAGAGATGTTTAATCACCTGACTGTGGATCCAATCTGGCCTAGGAGCAGTGTCGGGATCATGTGCAAGGGAACTGAGGACCTCCCACTCTGTAAATGGAGCATTATAGGGTTCAATGTGACGTACAGTGAACGAGAGGGTTTTCTTTTCCATCCGCCGTTTGAGGGTGTGAAATGCTCGGGGATAATTCTCTGACGCGGAAGATCGAGCATATTGCACAGCAAAGTGCTCGGCAGTCGCGTTTGCATCGGTAGATAACACGCCATTGATGTTAATGCCAGTAACACCTGTCGGGGTCTGGTACCCACAAATGCGTCTGATCGTCGTCCAGACTTGGGAAGGTGACGCATGGCACCCAATGGTCGAGACGTACCTCTCCCAGCACTCCTGCTTCCGTCTTTTTACGAGTATAAGCTGGCAAACGCAGGCACGGAGCTGTTCTAAAGCTATTATGTGCTAGGGAAGGGTAGTGCTTATGTCACTGTAGAGCTCGCCGACGCTCTTTAATGGCCTCAGCGATTTCAGGCGACCACCAAGGTACTGAATTTCGCCGAGGGTACCCTAAAGAACAAGGAATCGTGTTTTCCGCCGCAGAAACGATCGTTAAGTGACTTGCTCAACTACCACATCGATGGTACCATGTGGGGGAGATTCAAGACAACAGAGCTGAAAGCGTCCCAGTCTGCCTTGATTAAAGCCCATCTCGGCAGACGTCCAGGGGAATAGCGCTGAGGGAGTGACAGGAAGATGGGAAAGTGGTCACTACCACATAAGTTATCGTGGGCTCTCCAGTGGACAGATGAGAGAAGTCCTGCGCTGCAGAGAGATAAATCAATGGCCGAGTAAGTGCCATGAGCCACAGTGAAATGATGGGGGCCCCAGTATTTAAGAGACAGAGGTCGAGTTGAGACAGGAAAGTTTCGACATCTCTACCTCGGCCAGTAAGCATAGTGCCACCCCACAAGGGGTTATGGGCGTTAAAACTCCAAAAAGTTGGAAAGGTTTAGTGAATTGAAGAAACAGTGCAGTCAATGCATTCAGGAGTACTGGACTATCTGGAGGAAGATATACGTTACAGACAGTTATTTCCTTTGTCGTCCTTATCCTAACAGCCACTGCTTCAAGAGGGGTTTGAATTCGCACAGGTTCACTGCATAATGAGTTCAGGACATAGACACAAAATCGACCTGACAATCCATTACAGTCAAAAATGGTTCAAATGGCTCTGAGCGTTATGGGACTTAACATCTGAGGTCATCAGTCCCCTAGAACTTAGAACTACTTAAACCTAACCAACCTAAGGACATCACAGACATCCATGCCCAAGGCAGGATTCGAACCTGCGACCGTAGCGGTCGCGCGGTTCCAGACTGAAGCGCCTAGAACAGCTCGGCCACTCTGGCCGGCCTATCACAGTCGCTACAGTTCTTGTAATATCCCCTATAGCCATGAAGGGCAGGGGTCCGCATTGCTGGGAACCAGGTTTCCTGGAGGGCAATGCAGAAAGCAGGTGTAAAGCCTAACAATTGCCATAGCTCAGCCAGGTGGTGCAAAAAACCAGAGCAATTCCACTGGAGTATGACGTTATTGTGAGGCTGGGTAGGCATGAAGCATACAAGGAGGCAGGTTATGCCTCAGGATCACCTGCTGCCACTGATTAAGTATTTGTATCCATTCCTGTTGTGGATAAGACATCAGTGAGATCAAGGTCCTCAGGGGATGCTGAGATCTCCACCTCATCTGCAGGTGCAGAAATGGTAGGCAGTGGTGGTGTTGGGGCCACTGGAAGATCATTTTTCTTAGCAGACTTCTTTATTTGCTTGCCCTCTCACTTCTCTTTAGGGTCTTGCTCGGAGGACTTATCCGAAGTAGCTTCAGGCATGGAGAAAGGCCATGAAGCTCTTTGTCCAGCAGATTTTGGCTCCTTTAGCCACTGACGAGTGTCTGCTGTGACATTAGTGGAGACCTTGGGAGAGAGGGTCCCAAGGGACCCCTTCCGCACGAGAGGAGCTGGAGGAGGCTGTTGCTTCTCCGGCTGGAGGGAGGGGACCATTCTCCCCTGCATTTAGGGCAGCCTTACTCCCGAAGTAAGTACTTTGAAGTAATAGAAGGAGGTTTTCCCCCTACCACCAAGGGGGCAGATGTATTATGGAGGCCCGGAGGGCCCACTGTTAGTGGCACAGAGTGTGGTATGACTGGTACTTCTGATGGTGATGGTAAAGGAGCTGCAATGTATGTGGACATCAAACGAACGGGGTGTAATCGTTCAAATTTACATTTAGCCTCTTGGTAAGTCAACCGGTCCAAGATATTGTACTCCATGATTTTCTGCTGCTCTCCATAGTTTGAGAAGATGTGCACAGGGGGTATCTGGATGCAGAGGACGTCTGCAACCTCGACATATGGCGTTGGAAGTGCAGCGAGAAGACATGTACCCGAATTTCCAGCACTTAAAGCACTGCATAGGGGGAGGGACGTATGGTTCAACGTCACAGCGGTAAATCATCACCTTGACCTTTTCAGGCAATGAATCACCCTCAAAGGCCAAGATGAAGGCACAGGTAGCAACCCTGTTGTGTTTGGGTCCCCTGTAAACGCGCCAGATCAAATGAACTCCCCGCTGCTCTAGATTGGCGCGGGGCTCGTCATCGGACTGCAAGAGGAGATCGCGATTGAAAATAATCCCCAGGACCATGTTGAGGCTTTTATGGGGAGTGACGGAAACAGGAATGTCACCTAGCTGGTAACAAGTGAGTAACGCCCAGGATTAGGCTGGGGATGCGGTCTGAATCAAGACTGCACCACTTCTCATCTTGGAAAACGCTGTCATGTCCCCAAAGTTATCCTCAAGATGTTGTTGTTGTTGTTGTTGTGGTCTTCAGTCCTGAGACTGGTTTGATGCAGCTCTCCATGCTACTCTATCCTGTGCAAGCTTTTTCATCTCCCAGTACCTACTGCAACCTACATCCTTCTGAATCTGCTTAGTGTATTCATCTCTTGGTCTCCCTCTACGATTTTTACCCTCCACGCTGCCCTCCAATACTAAATTGGTGATCCCTTGATGCCTCAGAACATGTTCTACCAACCGATCCCTTCTTCTGGTCAAGTTGTGCCACAAACTTCTCTTCTCCCCAATCCTATTCAATACTTCCTCATTAGTTATGTGATCTACCCATCTAATCTTCAGCGTTATTCTGTAGCACCACATTTCGAAAGCTTCTATTCTCTTCTTGTCCAAACTATTTATCGTCCATGTTTCACTTCCATACATGGCTACACTCCATACGAATACTTTCAGAAATGACTTCCTGACACTTAAATCAATACTGGATGTTAACAAATTTCTCTTCTTCAGAAACGCTTTCCTTGCCATTGCCAGTCTACATTTTATATCCTCTCTACTTCGACCATCATCAGTTATTTTGCTCCCCAAATAGCAAAACTCCTTTACTACTTTAAGTGCCTCATTTCCTAATCTAATTCCCTCAGCATCACCCGACTTAATTAGACTACATTCCATTATCCTTGTTTTGCTTTTGTTGATGTTCATCTTATATCCTCCTTTCAAGACACTGTCCACTCCATTCAACTGCTCTTCCAAGTCCTTTGCTGTCTCTGACAGAATTACAATGTCATCGGCGAACCTCAAAGTTTTTATTTCTTCTCCATGAATTTTAATACCTACTCCGAATTTTTCTTTTGTTTCCTTCACTGCTTGCTCAATATACAGATTGAACAACATCGGGGAGAGGCTACAACCCTGTCTTACTCCCTTCCCAACCACTGCTTCCCTTTCATGTCCCTCGACTCTTATAACTGCCATCTGCTTTCTGTACAAATTGTAAATAGCCTTTCGCTCCCTGTATTTTACCCCTGCCACCTTTAGAATTTGAAAGAGAGTATTCCAGTCAACATTGTCAAAAGCTTTCTCTAAGTCTACAAATGCTAGAAACGTAGGCTTGCCTTTCCTTAATCTTTCTTCTAAGATAAGTCGTAAGGTCAGTATTGCCTCACGTGTTCCAGTGTTTCTACGGAATCCAAACTGATCTTCCCCGAGATTGGCTTCTACTAGGTTTTCCATTCGTCTGTAAAGAATTCGTGTTAGTATTTTGCAGCTGTGACTTATTAAACTGATAGTTCGGTAATTTTCACATCTGTCAACACCTGCTTTCTTTGGGATTGGAATTATTATATTCTTCTTGAAGTCTGAGGGTATTTCGCCTGTTTCATACATCTTGCTCACCAGATGGTAGAGTTTTGTCAGGACTGTCTCTCCCACGGCCGTCAGTAGTTCCAATGGAATATTGTCTACTCCGGGGGCCTTGTTTCGACTCAGGTCTTTCAGTGCTCTGTCAAACTCTTCACGCAGTATCATATCTCCCATTTCATCTCAAGATGTTCAACAAAAAACTGAGGCTTCATAGGTAGAAAGGAGTCCTCATCCACTCTGCTACAGTCTAAATACTGAGGTGAATATGGCTCTCTTCTTTTTGTAGCTCTACGTTCCTCTGATGTTGTAGCGAATGAGAGAAACGATTTAGGGACATATGTGTCAGCATTGTACTCGATCTTTCCCTTTTTAGAGACTGCTGGCGCCGCATGGCCGCCATCAGGAGATGACTTTGTTCGCTTCACTGCGGGTCATCCGCCCAGATGTCACCCATTCTGATCAGGGACTCTCCCCAGAGGCGACACCCAGTGACAGCAAAGGCTACTATGCCACAGGAAGACATGCATCTACTCCTTGGAATACATGGGGAGTTTACAGTTCAGGCATCAGCAGTGCGATCCCTGTGTTGTCAGGGGGCTACCACCAAATGGGTACATGACGACCCCACCACAGTGGACTGGCTACCGTGCTGGATATTGGGCGCAGAGGAATCCAATACTGTCATGGGGGTGAAAGAGGACAGGAGACAACGGAAGAAGATGACGTACCCTGGCAAGTGTCCTCACCCAAATAGTTGAATTGCTGGTGGGGATGCAACGCCATGACAAAGAGGCTCAGGAGAATGAATCTAAGGGGACTATGTTTGCGAATGGGGACTATGGATAGCTCATGCACCATGTAAGGCGTCCCTGCCCATATGGCCCGCACTTCTGTAAAATTTGGAAAGTGGCTGGTCAAACCATAAAATGGGACCTGAACTTATAGCGCCGAAAAGTGTGAGACTCCTTTTAGTCACCTCTTACGACAGGCAAGGATACCTCAGGCCTGTTCTAACCCCGGGACGTGCAGGGGGAGAAAGAAGACAAGCCATAGGCTATGGGCTCAGTAGGCAGTTCAGTTGAAGTGGAAGTGCAGGGGAAAAGCTACATGAAAGATGTGAAGAAATCGAAAAAGAAATGATTGTCGGAAGGACTGTCTCAACATATAGAAATTGAAAACCATTGTCTGTGAAATTAGCAGCAAGGACTGTAATGTTAAGAGTGCAATGGGAGTTCCAGGATTAAATTCAGAGGAGAGAGCGGGCAGGTGGAAAGTGTGCACTGAATGCCTCTAATGACGGTGAAGTTGCCTGAAAACATAATAGAGGAAGAAACAGGAGTCGACAGGGAAGAGACGGGGGATCTACAAATAACCAGAATTTAAAGAAGCTTTGGAGGACTTAAGATCAAATAAGGCAGAAGGGATAGATAACATTCCATCAGAATGTCTAAACTCATTGCGGAGAGTGGCAACAAAACGACTATTCGCGTTGCTGTGGGGAGTACATAAGACTGGTGATATACCATCGGACTTTCGGAAAACCTTCATCCACGTAATTCCGAACCCAGCAAGGTCCGATAACTGAGACAATTGTCGCTCAATGAGCTAACAGCTCATGCAGTTACCGAGAAGAGTTATATAGAGAAAAACGGAAAAGAAAATTGAGGATCTGTTAGACGATCAGTTTTGCTTTAGGGAAGGTAAAAGCAGCGAAAGGCAGTTATGACGCTGCGCTTGTTAATGGAAGCAACACTGAAGAAAAATCAAGACACGTTCATAGGATTTGTCAACCTCGAAGAATCTTTCACTTTCAACTGTGTAAAATGGTGTAAGATTTCGAAACTCTGAAAAGAATAGGGGTAAGCGTAGGGGAAGACAGGTAATGAGCAATACGTATAAGAATCAAGAGGGAGCAATAAGAGTGGAAGACCAAGAACGAAGGGCTGGAATTAAAAAGAGTGTAAGACAGGGACGTATCTTTCGTCCCTATTGTTCAGTCTACATACCGAAGACTCAGTGATGGAAATAAAAAAAAATTCAAGAGGGGGAATAAAACTCAAGCTGAAAGAATATGAATGATAAGATTCGCGGATGACATTGCTACCCTCAGTGAAACTGAAGAAGATCTGTTGAAGGGAATGAACAGTCTAATGAATACAGAGTGTGCACAGAATAAATCGACGAAAGATGAAAGTAATGAGAAGTATCAGGAGTGAGAATAGGAAGAAACGTAGCACCAGACTTGGGGAACACGAATTGATCGAAGTTAAGGAATCCTGATACCAAGACAGGAAAATAATCTACAATGGACGGAGCAATGAGGACGTAAAATGCAGAATAGTGTTAGCGAAAAGGGCATTCCTAGCCAAGAGAAGTCTACAATTCGCAAACATAGGCCTTAATTTGAGGAAGAAATTTCTGAGAATGTACTTTTGGAACACACCATTGCATGGTCTTAAAACATGGACTGTGGAAAAACCAGAATACAAGAGAATCGAAGCATTTGCCATGTGGTGCCACAGAATAATATCAGAAATTGGTTGAACTGATAAGGTAAGGAATGAGGAGGTTCTCTGTAGAATCGATTAATAAAGGACCATATGGAAAACACTAACAAGAAGAAGGGACAGATGGTGGGGTATCTATTATGGCATCGTGGAGTAACTTCCATGGCACTAGAGGGAGCTGTAGGCGAAAGCATAGAGTGGGGTACACCTAGTAAATAATTGAAGACGTTGGTAGCAAGTGTTACTCTGAGATGAAAAGTTAGGTACAGGATAGGAATTAGTGGAGGGCCGCACCAAAACAGTCAGGAAACTGATGACTCAAAAAATGTTGTTCAGAGATAAAGAGGCTTGCAGAGGATTGACTGGTGTGGAAAGCTGCATCAGTCTTAAAAATGGTTCAAATGGCTCTGAGCACTATGCGAATTAACTTCTGACGTCAACAGTCACCTAGAACTTAGAACTAATTAAACCTAACTAACCTAAGGACATCACACACATCCATGCCCGAGGCAGGATTCGAACCTGCGACCGTAGCGGTCGCTCGGTTCCAGACTGTAGCGCCCAGAACCGCACGGCCACTCCGGCGGCTGCATCAGTCTTAGTTATTTATTTATTTACACGTCAAGTTCCGTAGGACCAAATTGAGGAGCAAATCTGCAAGGTCATGGAACGTGTCAGTACAAAAGTAATAACAGATCAAAACAAAATGTTTATGAAGCCGAAAAACGTCAAGCCATAAGCTTACGTAAATGCAATCAACAACGCAATAAGAATCAGCTTAATTTTTCAAGGAACTCCTCGGCAGAAAAGGAGGAGTGACTCATGAAGAAACTCTTCAGTTTCGATTTGGAAGCTCCTGCTAAGATTTCTGAATTCTTGTGGTAGCTTATTGAAAATGGATGTAGCAGCATACTGCACACCTTGCTGCACAAGATTTTATTTCTGCCGAGTATTAACTGAGTTAAAGCTGCTTATTCTTGAGTATAAGCTAATATTGTTAACAAGGAATTGCAGTAAGGAATATATATTGAGAGGCTAGTGTCAAAATACCGAGACTCGTGAAGAGCGTTCGACAAGAGGTTCGAGAACTTACACCACTTATTGCCCCAACCGCCAGTTTCTGAGTCAAAAATATCGTTTTAGAATGGGAAGAGTTACCCCAAAAAATAATACCATACGACGTAAGAAAACGAAAATAAGCAAAGTAGACTAATTTTCATGTCGAACGATCACTTGCTTCAGATACCATTCGAATAGTAAAAACGGCAGCATTAAGTCCTCGAACAAGATCCTGAACGTGGGCTTTCCACAACAGTGTACTATCTATCTGAACACCTATAAATTTGAACTTTTCAGTTTCACTAATCATATGCCCATTCTGTAAAATCAAAACGTCAGGTTTTGTTGAATTGTGTGTTGGAAACTGTAAAAACTGAGTCTTACTGTTATTTAGCGTTAGTTTATTTTCCACAAGCCACTACCTTATGTCATGAACTACACTATTTGAAACTGAGCCAATATTGCACACAACATCCCTTACTACGAAGCTAGTGTCACAAGCAAAGAGAAATATTTTAGAGTTACCTGTAATACTAGAGGGCGTATCATTTATATAAATGAGGAGCAGGAGTAGCACTGGGGCACCCCCATTTGACCATACCCCACTCAGACCCCACATCACCGATATTCTCAACACTGTGAATAATGACCTTTTGCTGTCTGTTGCTAAAGTAAGAGGTGAACCAATTGTGAGCTACTCCCCGTATTCCATAATTGTCCAACTTCTGGAGCAATATTTTGTGATTAACGCACACAAACGCCTTAGTTAAATCAAAAAAGTGCCTAGTGTCCGAAACCTTTTATTGATCCCATCCAGTACCTCACAGAGAAAAGAGAATATAACATTTTCAGTTGTTAAACGACTTCTAAAGACGAACTGTATATTTGATAGCAAATCGTGTGATATAAAATGATCAATTTTCCTTACATACATAGCCTCTTCAATAACTTAAGGAAACAGAGATAGCATAGAGATAAGACTAAAATTATCTACATTATCCCTTTCTCCCTTTTTATAAAGCGGCTTTACTACTGAGTACTTTAATCATTCAGGAAACTGACCATTCCTAAAGGAAAAATTACAAATATGGCTAAATACGGGGCTAACATGTGTAGCACAGTACTTTAATATTCTGCTAGGCAACCCATCATATCAGAGAGAGTTCTTAGTCTTCAGTGATTTAATTATTGACTCAGTCTCGCCCTTGTCTGTATCACAGAGGACTATTTCAGACATCAATCTCGGAAAGGCATTTGCTAAGAGTGTTATATGATTCCCTGTAGAAACTAAATTTTATTTAATTCACCAGCACTGATCAGAAAATGATTGTTAAATACTGTACATATATCCAATATATCAGTAACAGAAATATTTTTACTACGAACTGACTTCTATCGTCGACCTTGTGCTGCTGACTATACACTTCCTTCACAACTGACCATATGGTTTTAATTTTATCCTGTGGATTAGCTATTCTATTTGCGTACCACATCCTTTTTGACTTCCTAATAACATGTTAAGCACCTTACAATACTGTTTGTAATGGTCTACTGTAGCTTCAATGTGACCACTTCTAATATTTTTATATAACTCCCGCTTTGTTCTACGTGATATCCTTATCCCATTAGACAGCCACCCAGACTACCTTTTACTGCTAGTACCCCATTTAGAACGTTCCAATGGAAAGCAGCTCTCAAAGAGCATGAGAAATGTGTTAAGGAAAGAATTATATTTGTCATCTATGCTGTCGGCACTATAAACATCCTGCCACTCTTGTTCCTTAACAAGGTTTAAAAAACTCTCTATTGCTGTCGGAATAACTTTCCTACATAGTTCGTAATTATATGTGACATTTGTTTGAGTACAGAAGCCTTTTAGTGTTTAAATTTGTGCATCATGGTCTGAAAGGCCATTCACCCTTGTACTAACAGAATGCCCATTTAGTAGTGAAGAATGAATACAAACATTGTCTATGGCTGTGCTACTGTTCCCCTGCACCCTAGTTAGAAAAAACACAGTCTGTGTCAGATCGTATGAATTTAGGAGATCTACCAACATCCTTTTTCTTGCACCATCATATACAAAATTAATATTGAAGTCACCACACATAACTAATTTCTGGTACTTCCTATAAAGTGTATGAAGAACGCTCTCTAGCTTGAGCAGAAATGCACTGAAGTCAGAGGTAGGGGACCTATAATCCACAACAATTAGAAGTTTAGTTTCACTAAATTCAACTGCCCCTGCACAACATTCAAATAGCTTTTCAGTGCAGTGCCTTGATACGTCTATGGACTCAAATGGAATACTGTTTTTTTATGTACATGGCCACTCCCGCAGCCCGCAAGGAACTCGTAAAAAAACAGCCAGCAAATCTGTATCGGGGTTACGGAAGCCTCTGAATTGTCAAATTATTTAAGTGGTCCTCCGATATGCCAATAATTTCACAGTCAACATCTATATGCAGTTCACTAACGTAATCTCTAATACTTCTGATATTTTGATGAAATATGCTAATTCCTTCTCGATTTACATTGTCTTGTTGCCCTGAAATGCTGGTCATTTGTCTACATAATTGTGAACTAGGCAATGTACCAGGCTTTTACAGCTATTTTTCAGCTTTTTTTGTTGTTGCACGTATTACCTTCATTCTGTCAAAATGGGCTCTTTCCCGCTTGTCATTCCAAGATGTTACGGAGATTTTGGGTTTCTCTACCAAGCTAGCTGTCCAACCGTGGATTTTGTGGCTAAAAATTTTCCTTCGGTGTATCAAGTTGTGTTAAGCCTGCTTCCTTCTGCTCTTCTTTAACTGCACTGATCCATTTCATTGTTTGCTGCACGTTTTGTATAATTCCATAACTGGTCTAGTTAATCTACCTGGTTCCAGTCTTCTAATATGCCCATAGAATTTTAATCTGCTTATTTTCATATCCGAATACATCTCAGTTTCTGTAAATGCTCTTGCCCAGTATGTTTTTTCTTCAGTATAATTTGAATTGAAAAGTTTTCTAATTACTTTTAGTTTTCTCTCTGGGATTTCTTTGGTTTTTCTATTTGTGTATCCAATTAGTTTTTCAGCCTCATATAGACACCGTTGTAGTGTCTCAGTTTGGTGTATTATGAGCTGTCTTTTGTAAGCCTGAAACCTATTTCCATTTCGTGACGATGAATTTCCTAACTAATCTTTTACAGGACAGTTTTCCGAATGATTTCATCAAAATAGTTGAACTGAGAAGCGCTCTCAATTTCCCTTATTCAGTTTTTTTGATTTCTGGGTGCCGGGTAGTTACTGGACAGGTACACACACGTCAAAAAAAGTTTTGCGTCACCTCGGTTCCAAGAGTTCCAGAACCTGTACAGAAAATTGGAATTGAGATCGACATAAACATCATTTCAGACATTTTTATTGCTCATGAAAACCACACATTGCATGTCGTACCGTCATACAGCGAGACTTTCCGAGGTGGTGGTCCAGATTTCTTACACACTGGAACCTCTAATGCGTAGTAGCACATCTTCTTGGATTGATGCATGCCTGTACTCGTCGTGGCTTACTATCCACAAGTTCATCAAGGCAGTTTAGGTCCAGATTTTTCCACTCCTCAACGGCAATTCGGCGTAGATCCCTCAGAGTGGTTGGTGGGTCACGTCGTCCATAAACAGCCCTTTTCGATGTATCCAAGGCATGTTCGTTAGGGTTCATGTCTGGAGAACATGCTCGCCACTGTAGTCGAGCTATGTCGTTATCCTGAAACAAGTCAATCACAAGATGTGCACGATGGGGACACGGATTGTTGTCCATGAAGACGAATGCCCCGCCAATATGCTGCCGACATGGTTGCACTATCGGTCGCAGGATGGCATTCACGTATCGTACAGCCGTGACGGCGCCTTCCATGACCACCAGCGGCGCACGCCCGCCCCACATAATGCCACCCCAAAACTTCAGGGAACCTCCACCTTGCTGCACTCGCTGGACAGTGTGTCTAAGACGTTCAGCTTGACTGGATTGCCTCCAAACACGTCTCCGACGATTTTCTGGTTGAAGGCATATGCGACACTCATCGGTGAAGCGAACGTGATGCTAATCCTGAGCGGTCCATTCGGCATATTGTTGGGCCCATCTGTACCGCGCTGCATGGAGTCGTGGATGCAAAGATGGACCTCACCATGAACCTCAGGAGTGAAGTTGCGCATCATGCAGCCTACTGCGCACAGTTTGTGTCATAACACGACGTCCTGAGGCTGCACGAAAAGCAATAGTCAACATGGTGGCGTTGCTGTCAGGGTTCCTTCGAGCCATAATCCGTAGGTAACAGTCATCCACTGAAGTAGTAGCCCTTGGGCCTGCTGAGCGAGGCATGTCATTGATAATTCCTGTCTCTCTGTGTCTCCTCCATATCCGAACAACATAGCTTTGGTTTACTCCGAGACGTCTTGACACTTCCCTTATTGAGAGCCCTTCCTGGCACAATGCGGACGCGATCGAACCACGGTATTGACCGTCTAGGCATGGGGTTGAACTACAGACAACACTAGCTGTATACCTCTTTCCTGGTGGAATGAATGGAACTGATCGGCTGTCGGACCTCTTCCGTTCAATAGGCGCTGCTCATGCATGATTGTTTACATCTTTGGGCGGATTTAGTGACATCTCTGAACAGTCAAAGGGACTGTGTCTGTGATACAATATCCGCAGTGAACGTCTATCTTCAGGAGTTCTGAGAACCGCGGTGATGCAAAACTGTTTTTGATGTGTATATTTTATTTTCTGAAATCGTATTTGGAACCCCAAACTTTCTGCTCTCCCTCTAAGAATTTGTTTTCGCGATCTTTCAGTGTCGTGACAGAATCGCCAGATCGTCTGCAAAAGCTAAGCAATATATATTAGTATTGGTTCTTCCTAATTTGATGGATTAGTCAATTTTAAGCTCAAAGTTCATTTTACATCTCTCTTGGATTGCTTTTTACAAGACACAGCTGAAAGCTAACAGGGAGAGTCCATGACGTCGTCTCACTCCTGTTTCGATTTCACAACTTTCCAAAATTTCTCCCCTGAATTTTACCTCAAGTTTTGCGCCATTTAGTGTTTCTCTAATAATTTCAGAGGTTTTCAGGCTGAGACGTTCTTCTTTCAGAATTTGCGAGAGATACTTACAGCCCTCTTAATCATAAGGTGTTTTTGAAAATCTACAGAAGTAAAAACTACTTCGTTATTGGTTGATTTAATTAATCATAGTAATTTGTAAATCATTTATAATCGTGGGCAAAAATTAATTTTGTTTAAATGGTAAAGATTTGGTTAGTTGGTTTGGCGGATTAAAGGGACCAGACTGCTATGGTCATCGGTCCCTTGTTCCAAGACTTGAAAACGCCAACACAGAGTAAAAACGAAAAATGGAAAAGATGACAGACGACACAGGACAAGAGAAACTTAGACAAAGACCAGACAAAACGAATTAAAATCACATAGAGTGTGATGGTGGTTGGCCGACCATAGAGAAAAAAAGGAAAAGCCAACCACCGAGAAACATATTAAAAACTCAGGCTAAAACTGTAGGCCAAAAGCCAGACTCAATACTAAATAAAAGTAGACACTTAGAGCAAATGATAAAAGCCCCCTGCCCGAATAAAACGCAAAACTAAGCTTGTCAGGCAGTGTCATCTTGTAAAAGGGCAGGGAGGGAATCAGGCAGCGCAAATGTCTGCCTGACCACAGCTAAAAGGGGGTAGGCCAACAAAATGTGGGCCACTGTCAAAGCCGCCCCGCAGCGACATAGAGGAGTGTCCTCCCGGCGCAGTAAATAACTGTGTGTCAGCCGGGAGTGGCCAATGCGGAGCCGACAGAGGACAACTGAGTCCCTGCGATTGGCTCTCATGGATGACCGCCACACAGTCGTCGTCTCCTTTATAACACGGAGTTTATTGCGTATGGTCAGAGCGCGCCATTCAGCGTCCCAAAGCGCAAATACCTTGCGGCGGATGACTGCTCGCAAATCAGGCTCCGGGAGGCCAATCTCCAGAAATGGTTTACTCTTTCGCCAGGTGGTCAACATTTTCATTGCCAGGTATCCCAACATGGCCAGGGGTCCACACAAAGACCACAGAGCGGCCGCAAAGGGCAAGAATATGAAGGGACTCCTGGATAGCCATCACCAGACGAGAACAAGGGAAACACTGGTCGAGAGCTCGTAAACCGCTCAGGGAATCGCTACAGGTCATGAAGGACTCACCTGAGCAGGAGCGGATATACTCCAGGGTACGAAAGAGGCGACCAGCTCAGCAGTGTAAACGCTGCAGCCAGCCGGCAATGAACGTTGTTTGGAATGGTCCCCGAGAGTTAGCGCATAATCGACACGACCGGAAACCATCGAACCGTCACTGTAAAACACGCCAGAGCCCTGATACGTGGCTAGGATGGAATAAAAACGGCGGCGAAAGGCCTCCGGAGTCCTTCAGGCCCTGTGCCAATTCCAGGCGAAGGCAAGGGCGAGGCACACACCACGGGGGTGTATGCAGAGGGGCCCGGAAAAGAGTTGGAACATGGAAAACACCAAGCCCGGAGAGAAGCTCTCGGACGCGGACCACAATCGTACAACCCGACCGAGGCCGACGTTCTGGGAGATGGACGACTGACTGCTGGAACAGGAAACGATAATTTGGATGCCCGGGCAAGCTAAAAACATGGGCAGCATAAGCAGCCAGTAAATGTTGGCGCCGTAACCGCAGTGGAGGGACACCCGCCTCCACAAGTATGCTGTCGACAGGGCTGGTCCAGAGGGCACCAGTGGCAATTCGTATCCCGCTGTGGAGTATTGGGTCCAGCACCTGCAACGCAGATGGGGATGCCAGACTCCCATAATCCAGACGGTACTGGATTAATGCCTGGTAAAGCCGGAAGAGGGTAGATCGGTCGGCGCCCCAGCTGGTGTGCCTCAAGCATCGCAGAACATTTAGATGCCGCCAACACATCTGTTTAAGCTGCCGAATATGAGGCAACCAAGTCAACCGGGCATCAAAAACAATTCCCAAAAACCTATGTGTCTCCACCACAGCAAGAAGTTCACCGGCAAGATAAAGCCGTGGCTCAGGGTGGACTGTTCGTCGCCGGCAGAAATGCATAACGCAGGTCTTGGCAGCAGAAAACTGGAAGCCATGCGCTACAGCCCAAGACTGCGCCTTGCGGATAGCGCCCTGTAGCTGACGTTCAGCAGCTGGAATGCCAATAGAGCTATAGTAAAGGCAGAAGTCGTCAGCATACAAGGACGCTGAGACAGATGTTCCCACCGCCGCAGCGAGCCCGTTAATTGCAATAAAAAACAAGCAGACACTTAAAACAGATCCCTGTGGCACCCCCGTTCTCCTGAACTCGGGACGAACTAAGAGAGGCAGCGACTTGCACACGAAAGGTACGATGCAACAGAAAATTTCGGATGAAGATCGGCAGTGGACCCCAAAGACCCCAACCATGAAGCGTAGATAGGATGTGATGACGCCATGTCGTATCGTATGCCTTCCGCATGTCGAAAAACACAGCGACGAGGTGCTGACGGCAGGCAAAGGCTGTGCAGATGGCTGACTCCAGGCTCACCAGATTGTCGGTGGCAGAGCGGCCATTACGGAACCCACCCTGAGCCGGAGCCAGAAGGCCCCGCGACTCGAGTACCCAACTTAACCGTCAGCTCACCATCCGTTCTAGCAACTTGCAAAGAACGTTGGTGAGGCTAATGGGGCGGTAGCTGTCCACCTCCAAAGGGTTCTTGCCAGGTTTCAAAACGGGGATAACAATGCTTTCCCGCCATTGCGACGGAAACTCACCCTCGACCCAAATACGGTTGTAAAGGTCGAGGAGGCGCTGCTGGCAGTCCACTGAAATGTATTTCAGCATCTGACAGTGGATGCGATCTGGCCCAGGAGCTGTATCAGGGCAAGCGGCTAGGGCACTGTGAAATTCCCACTCACTGAATGGAACATTGTAGGATTCAGGATGGTGGGTGCAAAATGAAAGGCTCTGACATTCCATCCGCTCTTTAATGGAGCGGAAGGCCAGTGGGTAATTGACAGAAGCGGAACTCAGAGCAAAATGCTCTGCCAAGCGGTTGGCAATTACGTCGGAGTCAGTACAAACCGCTCCATTCAGTGAGATCGCAGGGACGCTGACAGGGGTCCGATAGACATAGACGCGTCGAATCTTGGCCCAGACCTGCGATGGATTGACATGGAGGCCAGTGGTGGACACATACCGCTCCCAGCACTCCTGCTTGCGTTGGCGGATAAGGCGGCGGGCTCGCGCACGCAGCCATTTGATGGCGATAAGGTGTTCCATGGAGGGATGTCGGTTGTGACGCTGGAGCGCCCGCCGGCGATCTTTAATCGCTTCAGCGATCTCAGGCGACCACCAAGGCACAGTCCGCCGCCGAGGGGACCCAGAAGAACGGGGATTGGCAGATTCTGCGGCAGTAACGATGCTGGTGGTGACCGATTGAACCACCGCATCATTGTCATCATTAGAGGCTCAATAGCGGCAGTGGAGGAGAACAAGTCCCAGTCAGCCTTATTCATAGCCCACCTGCAAGGGCGCCCAGAAGACTGACGCTGTGGCAGTGACAGAAAGATCGGAAAGTGGTCACTACCACACAGGTCGTCATGCATTCTCCATTGGACAGACGGTAAGAGGCCAGGGCTGCAGATCGAAAGGTCGATGGCGGAGTACGTGCCATGCGCCACACTGAAGTGTGTGAAGGCACCATCATTTGAAATCGAAAGATCGAGCTGTGCCAATAAATGATCAATGGTTGCGCCTCGGCCTGTCGCCACTGACCCACCCCACAGAGGGTTATAGGCGTTGAAGTCGCCCAGTAACAAGAAAGGTGGCGGCAATTGGGCTATCAGCGCCGCCAGGACATGCTGCGCGACATAACCATCGGGTGGAAGGTAAAGACTGCAGACGGTAACAGCCTGTGGCGTCCACACCCGAACAGCGACAGCCTCTAAAGGTGTTTGTAGAGGGACAGACTCGCTGTGAAGAGAGTGAAGGACATAGATGCAGATGCCACCAGACACACTTTCATAAGCTGCCCGGTTCTTATAATAACCCCGATAGCCATGGAGGGTGGGGGTTCGCATTGCTGGAAACCAAGTTTCCTGAAGAGCAATGCATAAGAAAGGGTGAAGGCTGATAAGTTGTCGGAGCTCAGCTAGATGGTGGAAGAAACCGCTGCAGCTCCACTGGAGGATGATATTGTCCATGTTTGAGAAAGGCGTGACGGGGCTGGGAAGGCAGATTACGCCGCTGGGTCACCTGCTGCCTCTGACTGAGCACCTGTGCTAGTGCTATCCATGGTGTCTGAGGGACAGGCGACATCGAGGTCCTCAGCAGACGCCAGAATCTCCACCTCGTCCTCAGACACAGAGCTGGAAGGTTGCGGTGGGGTGGGTGCCACCGCGAGTTCCTTGGGCTTAGAGCTCTTCTTCTTGGATTTCTCACGCTGCTCCTTGGGTTTCACTGGCTGAGAGGGCTTCACCGATTCAGTCTCCGGGACGGAGGAGAATCGCGAAGCCCTAGGACCAGCTGATTGTGGGCACTTACGCCACTGTCGGTCGTCAGCCTTCCCGCTGGTGGAAACCTGGGAAGGGAGGGACCCAAGGGTGTTGTAGCAGCTGCGTAGGAAGATATCATTCTCACAGGACCAACCTACGTCCTCAATTATTTGCTTGACGTATTCCAATCTCTGTCTTCCTCTACAGTTTTTGCCCTCTATAGCTCCCTCTAGTACCATGGAAGTCATTCCCTCAAGTCTTAGCAGATGTCCTATCATCCTGTCCCTTCTCCTTATCAGTGTTTTCCACATATTCCTTTCCTCTCCGATTCTGCGTAGAACCTCCTCATTCCTTACCTTATCAGTCCACCGAATTTTCAACATTCGTCTATAGCACCACATCTCAAATGCTTCGATTCTCTTCTGTTCCGGTTTTCCCACAGTCCATGTTTCACTACCATACAATACTGTACTCCAGACGTACATCCTCAGAAATTTCTTCCTCATATTAAGGCCGGTATTTGATATTAGTAGACTTCTCTTGGCCAGAAATGCCTTTTTTGCCATAGCGAATCTGCTTTTGATGTCCTCCTTGCTCCGTCCGTCATTGGTTATTTTACTGCCTAAGTAGCAGAATTCCTTAACTTCATCGACTTCGTGACCATCAATCCTGATGTTAAGTTTATCGCTGTTCTCATTTCTATTACTTCTCATTACCTTCGTCTTTCTCCGATTTACTCTCAAACCATACTGTGTACTCATTAGACTGTTCATTCCGTTCAGCAGATCATTTAATTCTTCTTCACTTTCACTCAGGATAGCAATGTCATCAGCGAATCGTATCATTGATATCCTTTCACCTTGTATTTTAATTCCACTCCTGAACCTTTCTTTTATTTCCATCATTGCTTCCTCGATGTACAGATTGAAGAGTAGGGGCGAAAGGCTACAGCCTTGTCCTACACCCTTCTTAATACGAGCACTTCGTTCTTGATCGTCCACTCTTATTATTCCCTCTTGGTTGTTGTACAAATTGTATATGACCCGTCTCTCCTTATAGCTTACCCCTACTTTTTTTAGAATCTCGAACAGCTTGCACCATTTTATATTGTCGAACGCTTTTTCCAGGTCGACAAATCCTGTGAAAGTGTCTTGATTTTTCTTAAGCCTTGCTTCCATTATTAGCCGTAACTTCAGAATTGCCTCTCTCGTCCCTTTACTTTTCCTATAGCCAAACTGATCGTCACCTAGCGCATTCTCAATTTTCTTTTCCAGTCTTCTGTATATTATTCTTGTAAGCAGCTTCGATGCATGAGCTGTTAAGCTGATTGTGCGATAATTCTCGCACTTGTCAGCTCTTGCCGTTTTCGGAATTGTGTGGATGATGCTTTTCCGAAAGTCAGATGGTATATCGCCAGACTCATATATTCTACACACCAACGTGAATAGTCGTTTTGTCGCCACTTCCCCCAATGATTTTAGAAATTCTGAAGGAATATTATCTATCCCTTCTGCCTTATTTGACCGTAAGTCCTCCAAAGCTCTTTTAAATTCCGATTCTAATACTGGATCCCCTATCTCTTCTAAATCGACTCCTGTTTCTTCTTTTATCACATCAGACAAATCTTCACCCTCATAGAGGCTTTCAATGTATTCTTTCCATATATCTGCTCTCTCCTCTGCATTTAACAGTGGAATTCCCGTTGCACTCTTAATGTTACCACCGTTGCTTTTAATGTCACCAAAGGTTGTTTTGACTTTCCTGTATGCTGAGTCTGTCCTTCCGACAATCATATCTTTTTCGATGTCTTCACATTTTTCCTGCAGCCATTTCGTCTTAGCTTCCCTGCACTTCCTATTTATTTCATTCCTCAGCGACTTGTATTTCTGTATTCCTGATTTTCCCGGAACATGTTTGTACTTCCTCCTTTCATCAATCAACTGAAGTATTTCTTCTGTTACCCATGGTTTCTTCGCAGCTACCTTCTTTGTACCTATGTTTTCCTTCCCAACTTCTGTGATGGCCCTTTTTAGAAATGTCCATCCCTCTTCAACTATCCTGCCTACTGCGCTATTCCTTATAGCGTTAGAGAACTTCAAACGTATCTCGTCATTCCTTAGTACTTCCGTATCTCACTTCTTTGCGTATTGATTCTTCCTGACTAATGTCTTGAACTTCAGCCTACTCTTCATCACTACTATATTGTGATCTGAGTCTATATCTGCTCCTGGGTACGCCTTACAATCCAGTATCTGATTTCGGAATCTCTGTCTGACCATGATGTAATCTAATTGAAATCTTCCCGTATCTACCGGCCTTTTCCAAGTATACCGCGTTCTCTTGTGATTTTTGAACAGTCGCCCATGACTATTAGATTTTCGTCCCCCTTTACATACTGTATTACCCTTTCAATATCCTCATACACTTTCTCTATCTGTTCATCTTCAGCTTGCGACGTCGGCATGTATACCTGAACTATCGTTGTCGGTGTTGGTCTGCTGTCGATTCTGATTAGAACAACCCAGTCACTGAACTGTTCGCATTAACACACCCTCTGCCCTATCTTCCTACTCATAACGAATCCTGCACCTGTTATACCATTTTCTGCTGCTGTTGATATTACCCGATACTCATCTGACCAGAAATCCTTGTCTTCCTTCCACTTCACTTCACTGACCCCTACTATATCTAGATTGAGCCTTTGCATTTCCCTTTTCAGATTTTCTAGTTTCCCTACCACGTTCAAGCTTCTGACATTCCACGCCCCGACTAGTAGAACGTTATCCTTTCGTTGGTTATTCAATCTTTTTCTCATGGTAACCTCCCCCTTGGCAGTCCCCTCCCGGAGGTCCGAATGGGGATTCCGGAATCTTTTGCCAATGGAGAGATCATCATGTCACTTCTTCAATTACAGGATGTAGTCGGTCGTATTTCATTTTGGCCTCAGTATTGGTCAGTCGGTCGAGGGTCTTATATTCTATGATGTTGCGCTCTTTCTGGAAGATTCTGCAGTCTGGCGAGCAAGGTGAATGGTGCTCCCCACAGTTGACACAGATGGGAGGCGGGGCACATGGAATATTGGGATGTGATGGGCGTCAGCAATCTCGGCATGTGAGGCTGGAAGTGCAGCGGGAAGGCATATGGCCAAACTTCCAACACTTAAAGCACCGCATCGGGGGAGGGATATAGGGCTTGACGTCACATCGGTAGACCATCACCTTGACTTTTTCCGGTAATGTATCACCCTCGAAGGCCAAGATGAAGGCACCGGTAGCAATCTGATTTTCCTTCGGACCCCGATGAACGCGCCGGACGAAATGTACAACTCGGCGGTCTAAATTGGCGCGAGCTCGTCATCAGACTGCAAAAAAAGGTCCTTACGGTAAATAACTCCCTGGACCATATTTAAACTCTTATGGGGTGTGATCGTAACGGCAACATCCTCCAACTTGTCACAAGCAAGTAACCGTTGTGACTGGTCAGAGGATGCCGTTTGTATCAGGACTGACCCAGAGCGCACTTTGGAGAAGCCCTCCACCTCCCCAAACTTGTCCTCTAAATGTCGACGAAGAACTGAGGCTTTATGGAGAGAAAAGACTCCCCATCAGCTCTCGTACAATCTAAGAATCGGGGCGAATAACAGCTACTGCCATCCTGAGACTTACGTTCCTCCCACGGTGTGGCCAGGGAGGGAAACGTTTTCGGATCGTACTTCTGAGCAATAAACTGACCCCGAGAACGCTTAGAGACTGTTGGCGGCTGGCCACCAGCGAGAGACGATGTACCATGCTTCATTGCGGGTCATCCGCCCTGATGCCACCTACTCCGACCAAGGGCCCTCCCCACGGGCTCCACCCAGCCTCAGCAAGAGCCACCTGACAGGATGGCCGTTGCCGGGAGTCCCGATACCCCAGGAGGATAGGCATCTACTCCTTGGCATACGTGGGGAGTAAACGGCGCAGGCATCAGTAGAGCGATCCCTGTGTTGTCAGGCGGCTACAACCAACAGGGTACATGGCGGCCCCACCACACCGGACTGGCTCCCACGCTGGTTCTTAGGTGCAAAAATGTCCAAGGTTGTCGTCGCAGGTAAAAGCAACACTGCACAGTGCAGCGTGGTAATTGCACCCAGGGACGTATCCTCGCCCAAGAGATGGAAAACGAGCGGGACAGCATTGCAACGACGAGAAAGCCGGCTAAAGGTCTCAATGCACGACGGATACAGTGCACCATGTAAGGCGCCCTTCTCCAATTGGCTCGCTCTTCGGAAGAATTTAGAAAGATGGAGGTCAAACCCGAGAGGGGACCATCACATAAGGCCGAAACTTTTGAGACTCCTTTTAGTCGTCTATTACGACAGGCAGGAATACTGCGGGCCTATTCTTACCCCCGAACCCGCAGGGGGGTAAAGATTTTCCTATAAAATTACTTAATAGTCCAGACTGCAACATAAGTAATCATTTTGTATGGGGACCAACATGTCTTTAGATGGCACACAAGTAAACATAACTGAGGGTCGAAATGTAGCTCCTGACAATATGATCGTTTAGATAAAATTTCTTGTTGCACATTAAATCTATAAAGCAAAATGCTCTCAAAACACCTAAAGATACAAAACATGAAGTTGAATTACAGTGACGAATGATCGTATTGTATGTAGTTATGCCAAGGAAAAAGGAACAAAGAACACAGGAGATGTTTAAGCATATACACTGGTGTCCAAAATTAAAGAAACAAACCACTATTTTACTGTCCTGAGTGTAATTCACGATATAATCATACAAACTGTGAGCAGATGTATGTAAGATCGTGTCCTGGACTGAAGATGGCGTTCTAGTCAACGAACAACCACACCAACGATGACGTTAGGGCACCTGTCAAATGGGTCAGTATTTGCCTGGTGCTCCCACATCCACAATCGCTGTGTAGAGAGTTACAGACGGTGCAGTATAGCACTGAGAAGCCTCCTACCAGGCTCTCTGCAGTGGAGGCCTCTGGAAAGAATGGAAAGCAGGTCAGTCGCAAACTGACGTGGCACGATGGCTTAATGTGAAACGTTCCGTTGTTTTTCGTATGCGGCGACCGTTTATAGAGACCAAATCTGTATCCCGAAGGCCAGGGCGAGGTCGGCCATGTGTAACATCAGAAAGAGAGAACTGTTATTTGGCTGTAAGGGTACGACGGTACCGCCTTAGTACTGCACGGCAACTGGCATCTGACCTCGCAGCATCCACTGGACGTGTTGTATCGAGGCAAACGTTGTACAGAAGGCTTCGGTAGAGTGTCCTTCACTGTCGGAGATGTGATGTATCTGTACCTCTGACGCGTCTTCACAGAAGGGAAGGTCTAGATTGATGTCGTCAACATGCCATCTGGACGGTCGAACAGTGGGCCGCTGCTCTTTTCACAGATGAGCCCAGATTTGGTCTGGACAGTGATTCCCGACGGTTTCGCATCTGGAGGGAACTTGGAACACGATTTCGGAACCCAACCATTGTGGAAAGAGACCGATAGCGAAGGATGTTCCCAAATGGTGTTGGCAGGGATTATGTTGACCACTCGAACATATCTTCATGAAGTTGTATTGTTAATTGGCTAGGTGTAACTGGTGTCAGGTATCGTGACGAGATCTTCGGATCTCACATACGGTTGTTGCTGCTGTGGGCCCAGACTTCGTATTGCTGGACGATAATGCTCGACCTGATAGAGCACGGGTGGTTGCTGTTTTCCTGGAAACGGAGGCGTGGCCTGCTCGCTCTCTCGATTTGAGTGCTATAGAGCTCGTCTCTGGCGCACTAGAGGCACGGGTTGCATCACGTCAGCATCACCAACCACTCTCCAAAATTTGCGAGCAGTGCTGCAGGAAGACTGGGCGTTATTGCCTCAACATAAGACTGATGATATCATTCACAGTATGCACCGTCGTTTGTCAGGCCTGCACTGCTGCCAGATGTACCCCATACTCAGCGCGTTAACCAGTTGTCGGAATGTGTGTGGATATCCGTTAAGTTGGAAAACAAGAATTTTTTTGTGTACCGTTATTCATGTTGCAGTTGTTTACGTCCGGTGTTCTTTATAATGTTTATACGTTACTATCAACTGATTATACACTTTTGTGTCATACTAAACGCAACCTTGCAAAAATTGGGTCTTTTGCTTTAATTTTGGACTGCAGAGTACGTAACAGACATCCATGCAACCAAAAATACTTGATCAATTGACAGTTCGTAGTACAGACACTAGATACGTCTATTTCTTTTTGAGTCATCAGTCTTCTGACTGGTTTGATTTGGCCCGCCACGAATTCCTTTCCTGTGCTAACCTCTTCATCTCTGAGTAGTACTTGCACCCTACGTCCTCAACAATTTCCTGGATATATTCCTCTCTCAGTTTTTCTCTACAGTTTTTGTCCTCCAGTACCATGGAAGTCATTCCCTAATGTCTTAACAACTGTCATATCATCCTCTCCCTTCACCTTGTCAGTGTTTTCCACATATTCCCTCCCTCTACGATTCTGCGCAGAACCTCCTCATTCCTTACCTTATCAGTTCACCTAATTTTCAACACTCATCTGCAGCATCACATCTCCAATCCTTCGATTCTCTTCTGTTCCGGTTTTCCACAGCCCATGTTTCACTACCATACAACGCTGTGCTCCAAACGTACATTTTGAGAAGTTCCATCCTCAAATTAAGGTCAATTTTTGACACTAGTAGATTTCTCTTGGCCAGGTATGCACCTTTTTCCAGTGATTGCCTGCTTTTGATGTCCTCCTAGCTCGTATTTCAATCTCTGCCTTCCTCTACAGTTTTTTCCCTCTACAGCTCCCTCTAGTACGTTGGAAGTCATTCCCTGATGTCTTAACAGATGTCCTGTCATCCTGTCCCTTCTCCTTATCAGTGTTTTCCACATATTCCTTTCCTTTCTGATTCTGCGCGGAACCACCTCATTCCTTACCTTATCAGTCCACCTAATTTTCAACATTCGTCTGTAGCACCACCTCTCAAATGGTTCCATTCTCTTCTGTTCCGGTTTTCCCTCAGTCCTTGTTTCACTGCCTTACAATGCTGTGCTCCAGACGTATATTCTCAGAAATTTGTTCCTCAAATTTAGGCCTATCTATGATGCTAGTAGACTCCTCTTGGTTAGAAATGCCCTTTTTGCCAGAGATAGTCTCCTTTTGATGTGTTCCTTACTCCGGCCGTCATTGTTTATTTTGCTGCCTAGGTAGTATAGTTCCTTAGCTTCGTCTACTTCAGGACCATCAATCCTGATGTCAAGTTTATCGCTGTTCTCATTTCTGCTACTTCTCATTACTTTCGTCTTTCTTCAATTTACTCTCAATCCATATTCTGTAGTCACTAGATTGTTCATTCCATTCAGTACACCATGTAGTTCTCCTCACTTTCACCCAGGATAGCAATGTCATCCGTGAATCGTGTCACTTCAACCTATACTTCATCAGTACTACATTGTGATCTGTGTCTATATCTGCTACTGGGTACACCTTACAATCTATTACCTGTGGAATCTGATAAAAACAACCACGTCACTGAACTGTTCACAGTAACACACACTCTAGCCTACATTCCTATTAATAACAAATCCTACTCCCGTTGTACCATTTTCTGCTGCTTTTGACATTGCCCTTTGCTCATTTGACCAGAAATCATTGTTTTCTTTCCATTTCACTTTATTAATCTCTACTATATCTAGATTGAGCCTTTACATGTTCCTTTTCAGATTTTCTAGCTTCCCTACCACATTCAATTTTCTGACATTCCACGCCCCGACACGACGCTTGTCCGCCCTATTCTGGAATATTGCTGTGCGGTGTGGGATCCGCATCAGGTGGGACTGACGGATGACATCGAAAAGTACAAAGAAGGGCAGCTCGTTCTGTATTATCGTGAAATAGGGGAGATATGCCACAGACATGATACGTGGAGTGGTAACCATTAAAACAAAGGCGTTTTTCGTTGCGACGAAATCTCATGAAATCTCAATCACCAGTTTTCTTATCCGATTGTGAAAACATTTTGTTGGTACCCACTTACATAGGGAGAAGTGATCATCGCGATAAAATAGGAGAAATCAGGGCTCGCACAGAAAAATTTAAGCGCTCGTTCTTCCCACGCGCCGTTCGAGAGTGGAACGGTAGAGAGACAGCTTGAAGGTGGTTCACTGATCCCTCTGCCAGGCACTTTACTGTGAATACTCGTAGCAGAGTAATCACGTAGATGTAGAACATATTCCTTTCGTTGGTTATTGAATCTTTTTTTCATAGTGAGCTTCCCTTTGGCAGTCCCGTCTCGGAGACCCGAATGGGCGACTATTCAGGAGTCTTTTGCCAATGGAGAGATCATCATGACACTTTTTTTCAATTACAGGCCACATGTCCTCTGGATACACGTTACGTGTCTTTAATGCAGTGGTTTCCATTTCCTTCTGCATCCTCATGCCGTTGATCATTGCTGATTCTTCTGCCTTTAAGGGCAGTTTACCACCCCTAGGACAAGAGAGTGCCCTGAACCTCTGTCCGCTCCGCCGCCCTCGTTGGCAACACCGCTGGCCGTATGAGGGTGACTTCCTATGACGGAAGCCTTCGACCGCCAATGCTGATTACTAATCAAAATTTAAGTAAGCTGTGGTGGGTTTCGACCCCGGGTCCAAATACGGTTTGGTTACTAATCACGGACGCTACGCCCCGTTTTATTTTTTTAAAATCTCGTTTTGTTCATTATCGTTCGTTCCATTTGTTCGTGGCGGACTTCAGATGATACCCGTTCAAGTTCATGGTTGAACCAGTCAATCAGGTTTTTATTATTATTTTTTTTTATTAGAGGGGGCAGCTAACCCTCTGGGCCGGCCTGAGTGGCCGTGCGGTTCTGGGCGCTACAGTCTGGAGCCGGGCGACCGCTACGGTCGCAGGTTCGAATCCTGCCTCGGGCATGGATGTGTGTGAGGTCCTTAGGTTAGTTAGGTTTAATTAGTTCTAAGTTCTAGGCGACTGATGACCTCAGATGTTAAGTCGCATAGTGCTCAGAGCCATTTGAACCATTTACCTTGCCGGCTATCCATAGACCACGTGTGCCTGTCTTAAATAGAGCAATCATTTCGTCATACTTATTATGTAGTCTAGGTGCGTCGTACATATCACATATCTATCTGCTGAACTTCATTGATTCAGAAGGCATACAAACTCAGTGAACGTTTGAATACAGATGATTACATTCTTATAACGGCCAAAATCAGCGAACGTTTGCGCGCAATTAATTACATCCCTACTTAGAGCGTGACACGAATAAAAATAAATCAGAAACGTGTCCCTGTCTGCGTAATAAAATACACTTAGTAGTTATTTGACAATGCAAGACGCTCACAGTTTATATTCAAATTGGTCTACATAAATATATGCTGATTTACTGCAATATCAAGGGAAGAACAGCATGTGTGTTATAGAGCTTATATCCATAATTAAGGATAGGTAAAGACATAATCATCCAGAACAAGAGTATGTACTCCATTATCATTAAACTAGTAGGAAGTATAACTTTAATTGCGTTTGATTAATAAATTAAGATAATGAAAACCAGACAGCAGAACTGCAGTGAGGAAAACAGCTTGCAAGCCTCTTGTTTGTCAGAATAAAGATTATGACAATCTAATCACATTCTTAAAATGGTTTAAAAGGCTCTGAGCACTATGGGACTTAACATCTGTGGTCATCAGTCCTCTAGACCTTAGAACTACCTAAACCTAACTAACCTAAGGACATCACACACATCAATGCCCGAGGCAGGATTCGAACCTGCGACCGTAGCGGTCACGCGGTTCCAGACTGAAGCGCCTAGAACCGCACGGCCACACCGGCCGGCCCTAATCACATTCTTGTGACTGTTGCTCCTAAACTCTTCGTTCGATATGCAAATGCCACAATAAAGTGCAAATAAAATTAAACGATAATTAAGAAGTGTTAAACTAATAGTAATTCGAGCATTAACTAAATGGCGCCAGATGTTAGAGCTGCGATACAGGTGAGAGTATGTTGTTCTCATACACTTTGGAACTCCCAGATAGTACTCGGAGTATTGTTTACAATATGGGCGAATTTTCGCTGGTAGTTACTGTCCAATAATTCCTACGAGTACTTTCCCCGAGTGTCTGAGAGTCTTGCCTGAGCAGATGTCGGAAGCGTTGACACACAGCAGGGTGGGAGTGTCTGTGAGAGCTGAGAGGTCACTCTCTGCGAAATTTACCTGTCGTAGTTCTGTGTTTGAAGGAAGAGGTTGCGATGGAAGAGCATCGGGCTAAAGCTGCACTTTTAATACATTTAGTGGCGAAGAAAAGACGTAAATTTTGGAAATTTGTGGTAAGTTCCTATGGGCCCAAACTGCTACGGTCATCGGTCCCTAGGCTTACATACTACTTAATTAACCTAAACTAACTTATGCAAACCGTGACAAGGCGCCCCTAGACCGCACGGCTACCCAGCGCGGCGAAAAGACGTGAACAAACATTGTTCGTACTGGTTAAGGGGTCAGAGTAGGCGGCGGGATGATTTTTAAACATGCGAGAATCTCAGTGTAGAGCTTGTGATGGAAAATCTATAACAGTTTCGAAATGCTACGAGAATGACAGCGTTGGAGGTAGAATAAATACTCTTTATAATTGGATCCAAAATAGCCAGTCTAAATACTGTTATTCGTAAATCCATTAGTGTTAAAGACAGACTGCTACTGACGCAAATATTTCTGGCATCAGCAACATATGTTCTCTATAATATTTAGTAAAGTAACTTTTACAATGAAATAACATTATACCAATTTCATCTTGATACCCACAGACCTTCAGGAGCCAAATAGGGCGGATGTCTGATAAATGAAGCATTTCCAGAAATAAATTTATTTGAACGGTTTCATTTGTATTTACTTACGGAACCACTCGCAAATTCCTGAATGTCTGTTTTTCAACACCCAGTATACCAATATAATCTATAAATAAGACGTCATAGAAAATTATAGATACAACTGTAATACGTGAAGTTAAATGACAATTTTCCGAGTTCTAAAACAATTACATTCAAACATAGCTTCACTTGTGTCTCTAACGTAATTAATCAACGTTATAAAACTTCTTTGCCTTATTCCTTGAACTATGGATGTTACAGTAAATTACTACTGAAGGGTTAAAAACTGTAACCATTTCATAGGGTTGGGCGTTGGGTTGTTTGGGAGAAGAGACCGAACAGCGAGGTCATCGTTCTCATCGGATTAGGGAAGGACGGGGAAGGAAGTCGGCCGTGCCCTTTCAAAGGAACCATCTCGGCATTTGCCTGGAGCGATTTGAGGAAATCACGGGAAACCTAAATCAGGATGGCCGGAAGCGGGATTGAACCGTCGTCCTCCCGAATGTGTAACCATTTCAGTCAACGAACTTTGTGTCTTATCTCAGTTCCTGTAGTCCAGTAACTGTACATTCCATAACGCTGGCCTTTCCTCATGCAAACTAATTAAATGCACAACTCCATCCTGACTCCACTTCTTGGCAGCTTTCTTCATTCCTTTTTTAAGCGAGACATCGCTGACGTTCACACACAGTGCGTACGCATCAAGGCAGTACCTTGGCGGTACACATTCATAGAACGGATATTTGTGGTGTTGATGTGGTGCAGTGGGTAGTGTGTGAGTGAGTCGTTCATATGTTCGTTTTAAAGTGGAAGCGAGTCTCTTTAGATACAATATTTTATTGACATCTTGGATTGCCGGATGTTTTGTCGGATATCAGCGTCGTTCTTGCACGATATTTCGGTAACGTAGCTCGTAACCTTCATCAGGTGCGACCTGAGACTGTCTCAGATCTCAGGTCGCACCTGATGAAGGTTAAGAGCTACGTTACCGAAATATCGTGCAAGAACGACGCTGACATCCGGCAGAACACCCGACAACCCAAGATTCCATTAGATCGCCGGGAAAGCCTGGAGAGTTACATATTTTTATTTTCATTTGTTAGTATATAATTTGTTTATGATGTGTTTGTATATTATTTGCTTTGTAGCATTGTTTAAGTCCAGAACTCTCGAAATGGCTAACTGTTCGTGATGTTCGTTTAGGAGGTAAAAATGGGCAATTTCTCCGTTCGGAAAAATGCCACGGCCACATATTATGGTTCAAATGGCCAGTTTCATGGGTACTTTTATTTAACGTGTGCATGAGTAGGGCAAAAGGTGTGGTAGTGTACAAACTGCGAAATACGGTAAAAATCTGGAACGCAGTGTGGCCACTCAGCACTCTCTCATCATAAAAATAAACCTGATGTAAACAAACAGAAACGCAATGATTGGTCAGAAGCCGTAGCACACGTACAATGGTGCTACGCCCTTGGAAGTAGGTCCTACTTATGTATTAGATATATTATTACTAAATTACGTTAAATGAAAGTTTAAGATATTCTAATGTATTAACTGATATCAACGTTTTTCTTAATCACGCTTTAGCTATGTAGTTTTTATTTCAAAAATCGTGGACAGTCACAATCTCTGTACACTTGCGCTCTGATTGTCGCGCTGTTAATGCGCAGTATGAAAATGGATTAGGCTGCTTCCTGTTCCGTACTGAAACACACGTGTGGAACACGGTCGAAAAGTGCCGAGAAATAGGCTGTTCGTAATGTTTTTCATAAATTTACAGGAAGAAATCGGCGTTGAAGTTTTCCGAGGGACTGTATTTGATACAACTAAGATACAAATTCACATTGGATGTATAGCGAAATCGATAGCGTAGCAGATTGATATCTTAGTGCAGATAATGGATCGCTGGCCCTAGTCTCCTCGCCTTAGTCATTTTTTTCGTACAGTTTGAAATACCTATATCTCGCATTGTAAAATTCATCGTCATTATTAATGAATAATGTATGTCTTATTGTTTCTAATTACATATTGCACGCGAAATTCCTGTTTTCATATAAAATATAAATTCTTAACTAGCGATATGTTATGAAAGATTGTTAATGAAGATTGCTTAAGTTAAGAAAACATAACAATTTAATTTTTTAGGGCATAAATGAAAAACCAAATATTCTCTATTTGGATTAGATACCATAGATGTAGTCTCACATGAACCAGAGTGATAAGTGTCTTAGAAACATGAAAAACGATAATTTTCACGGCATCGAGCACACTACACAAATGCTGTATTTGTGCACTTGTCACTGTACCCTTACAATATGTACCCAGCAGAACTGATCTGATGCCAAGTTACGGGATTTGGTCCGAGAAATAATAAGACTGTTAAGCTGCCTGACGTATTGCAGCTAACGCTCGCAGCTTTTTCACACGTCACTGCCAAAGGCTGGCGGGATAGAGAGCGGCACGTCATAAAAGAAGAGGAGAATATGCGGCGCCTGGATGGTTTCGTGGATCGACTCGTTGTTAACATAGCAGATGACAGTTCCAGAACTGAAACGTATTTCTCGGTTTTGTATAAGGAAGGAGCTAAGAGATTACCAGACGACTGGCTATAATTACGAGTAATACCTTCAGTGGCTGCAGTATTCAACAATACGGTGAAATCCCTGCAGTACGCTTTTTCATCACAAATAGTTCGCTCAGAAAAATTACTCTTTGTTTAACTTAGGTAGTTTCATTCCTCTAGTTTGTAATTAGAATACTGTGCTAGATGAGAACAAGAGCTTTTTATGCTTTCCGTCTGGTCACCTAAGAAGCGCGCTGTAGTGCTGGAGTTCTGCCGAATATTATTTCATTCTCTTTAAAAATCAAATGAAATTCGAAGCTATATTGTTTCTTTGCCTGTCTCTTTTTACGTCTGAACTGCAACTGCTCACATCATTGCAGGTTAGTTGGACCAGCTGGCTGGCCAGTGCTGTCCAAGTTAAATGCGCCGGTAAAGCTGTTGTCCCGCATTACCGCTCAGTCCATGTGCTTGTAACACAGCATGAAACATATCCTTATGATCGTACTTGACTGTACTGGACACAGCTTGGCTTCCGCCCCACGTGTAACGAAATTCAATGAGATTCAAGCAAACGCGGAAGAATACGTTGCATAATGTTTACATCAAGTTCATTCTTATGATGAACAGAGAATACCCTCAGTTCTCCTGACAGTGCCAGTATAGTTTGCCTTATCTGAGAGTTATTGCGAGCATCTCTAGAAAGATGTAGGTTGCCGTCTACACGAGAGGTCCAAACTTGCAGAGCGCGAGTGTCCGAGATCGTGTCCCACTCTCGGAACTGCTGACGAGCTGACACTGTAACCCTACCACTACTATTGTAATTTACTATGCTCTATGTTGCCACGTATAGCCCTCTACTAAAGTTTAGTTTCCAAATAAAGTACGCTATGGGCGGATAGTCCTGTTAATAGGAAAAGCTAATCAATAGAGCTACCCTTTTTACAGGATTTGACCGTGTGTTGTGTCTTACGTATAAGTAAATCAGACTACTCAATTCATTTCCCAAGAGCTTACCCAGCTGCTAGAAGGAAGAGCAGTATGAATAGTATATATTATATTGAAGCTAGGGCAACTTAGTTACACGTGGTAACTCAGTGGTTTAAAACATGCATTAACGGCCACCAGCCTATCTAGGCAATGAAACAGTGAAGTTGCTTCTTCAAATAAATATTACTCCATGTAAACAGTGTTGGACTACACCCGTACACATTACGTTTTTAAAGGAGAAAAAGCCCGCCGCGCGGGATTAGCCGAGCAGTCTTGGGCGCTGCAGTCGTGGACTGTGCGGCTGATACCGGCGGAGGTTCGAGTCCTCCCTCGGGCATGGGTGCGTGTGTTTGTCCTTAGGATAATTTAGGTTAAGTAGTGTGTAAGCTTAGGGACTGATGACCTTAGCAGTTAAGTCCCATAAGATTTCACACACACATTTGAACTTTTTTTTTTTTTTTTTTTTTTTTTTTTTTTGAAAAAGGCCAGTGGATAACTTCAAGGACGCTAAAAAATTTGGCCAGGGGGGAATCTTTAAAAAAGCACTTTCCATAATCAGCAAACATAAATATTAAAATACTTGGATACTAATGCAAACACTTTTTTTCCTGAACATTTCACTTCAAGAAAACCTCTTTCTTACCGGAATTTTCTTTAAAAAGCTATTATTTTTTGAACTAACTCTGTATAGTCCTTTAACAGATTCTAGTAACTTGGCTACACACTGACTGAATTTTACGTAACCAAACTTTTACTGTAACACTTCGCAATAGTTAAGAAAACACAAAAACAATTTAAATTGTGCCTTTTTATATTAACTTGGCATTTCATAAGTCTGTAAAACAGGGTACCCGGATTAATCAAACACCAGGAAGGAACCCTATATAGGTGTATGATTAGGATGAAATAACAAGGTGAACCAGTTTCTTTAAAGTTCAAGAATAATTACTAAACACAGTTTAAATTAATGGCTCACGCTGTACAAAAGTAAAAATTAAAAAAAATCTTATCTGGCTTGGGTGTGGCGAACAACAATGACGGCTACACTACCCACTGTACGACCTGCAAGTAACCTGCTGTACGAGCTCAATTTCTCTTGTTGGCGTCGTCCAATTTTACATGCAGTAGCGCAACAACTCGCAGGAATGCCATAAGCCGTTTGTAGTCTTCATCCGAGGCATTTTTGTGCGAATCTGCAGTCAAACCTTGCCCTGCTCCACAAGGGTGTTGCCTCAATCACTGCTGCCTACAGACAATGTGACTTACTTCCCGGCCGGCCGCGGTGGTTACGCGGTTCTAGGCGCGCAGTCCGGAACCGCGCGACTGCTACGGTCGCAGGTTCGAATCCTGCCTCGGGCATGGATGTGTGTGATGTCCTTAGGTTAGTTAGGTTTAAGTAGTTCTAAGTTCTAGGGGACTGATGACCACAGCTGTTAAGTCCCATAGTGCTCAGAGCCATTTGAACCATTTGAACTTACTTCCCGCACTTGCTCTAGGTAGCGCGCCGATTCGCCCTTGTCATCTTTTCCACTGCCCAAAGCCACTTTCGTTTCAAACAAAAGCACACTCGCTTTTACATAACAGTTATTTCTTCCAGTGTTCCTAAGAGTAACCATTTCTTAAATTGTCAAATTTACATCAACATGAGCAATTTATAAACACAAATATTTTTAAATACACAAAGTCATCAGTAAATTATTTAACGCAAAAAACAATTTACGAAATATTTCACATACATTACTCACATACAATGCAAAGAACTTCAAACTCCAGTACAGTACACTTTACATCTACAGAAAATATAGTACCAATATGTCAAAATTTTAAGGCAAAAAAAAAAAAAAACTATAGACATTTAAATGAACCATAAACAAGTAATGTTATAACACTCCTGGTGCAGTGTACACCACATATATTACTCACAAACGCTCTCTGAGACTGGAAAACTCGCACGTGTATACCTGGCTTACAGCGAAACTAATGGTGGAGGCCAGCCGCCAGTCACTGGTTGTTCTCTCTCGAGTGCAGGTACCTGCTGAGCTGCGTCTTGCGTGGCTGGCTGCACTCCGTCAACACTACCCCCCCCCCCCCCCCCCCCCAACCCCCATGCCCAACTGAAAACTGTCAATCACAAATTTCATTGGAAAAAAAAAATGGTTCAAATGGCTCTGAGCACTATGGAACTTAACATCTGTGGTCATCAGTCCCCTAGACTTAGAACTACTTAAACCTAACTAACCTAAGGACGTCACACACACCCATGCCCGAGGCAAGATTCGAACCTGCGACCGTAGCGGTCGCGCGGTTACAGACTGAAGCGCCTAGTACCGCTCGGCCACATCGGCCGGCCATTTCATTGGAACTATAGCTGGACGGTGCCGGACGTTATCCACACAATCCTGCTGGGGACCGCGGGGTGAGCGTGTGCTGCTTTCACAAGCCCTGACAGTGCCTGCAGGCTACAATTTGTCGCCGGTGGCGCGTCGCCCGAGATTAGAAGCACGACAGCCTGCCCGGGATTAGAATAGATAGCGGTACACGTCGCCCTCATTGCGCGCTCTAATTAGAAAGTCCAGGGCTAGTGTCGTGTAGGGGCGGAGTGGGGATGGTGGGGTCGATGCGGATTACCCGCAGGGGGGGGGGGGGGGTGGCAGTCAGGTCAGCGGCTCGCCCCAGAACCTCTGGGAGGGGGAGGGGGGGGGGGAGTGTGGTAGGACATTTGCATTCCGCCGCTGACGGCTCGGGTGTTGGAAGTCAGCCAGCAGCGAAATTCTCTTCTGGACAGCGCTGCAGTTTGTAATCACTGGCGAGACATCTCTTGTCCGACGAATTACTCTTTGTTTCATTTTCCTTTCCTTTCGCCTCGCCCTTTAATTTCATCTGAATCTCACTTGCGCTCGCTCGGTAAATTTTTTCGCGTACGTCAACACTAGAGTTTCCGAAATAAATTTCGTTCTCGCGTCGTTTGCCTTACACGCGAACACCTAAATTGTTTCTGTTTCCTACAATTTCCATAATTCAAATGTTTTTTGTAAGCAGTCGTCGCCTTTTTGAAAATTTTGTTTACGTTAACAATGGAGAATGCTCTTTAGATGTGCTGAGGACGTGTCGCGTGTGAACGTAGGCGTGAATACTTGTTGAAACAACAGCATTTACGCGAACATACTTCAACTGCTTTTGACAGCTGGATCCCTGTATATGGGAAAAGTAAGGCCCACAAGAAAATGAACCAAGTAGAAGGATCCGACAGGTGAAGTTACAGAAGTATAGCGTCTACCACTTGCTTATAAAGCGAGTCAGTAAGTGTGTTACAAAGAAGCCATGGAACGACAGATATCCAGAGGAGGCGTTCGGTAGTGTATGTAGTTAAGCACTGCTGATGAACTCATGTGGAAGCTCAGGAAGGCGAGAAGATGAATCCGATAGAATACAGCCGAGTGGAGCCACGTCGGTGAGAAGACGATGGCGTAGCATAGCTGGCAATAATGTGCTTCATGTGGCTGTCCAAAGAAAAACTGATCTGCGCCCCCTCTGCGACCCTTATATCGCCAATTTAGTATTCGTAGTTCCCTGGCGGCCGATTGGCATGACCGAAGGCCACGCGGCGTACTTACTGTCATTCCTACGATGATCTGAGGGGCAACAGGTGGATGCAGCTAGACGTACGCTGGCTTCACATGTTTCGTGGTGCAGTGCAGCGCGTGCTCCGACACAGGTGAATATACTGTGGCTGTAGAGCTGTCTGTCTGGTCTCTGCTATCTGTGTAACACGAAGGTTATAAGGTAACCTGGCTGTTATAGGGTCAGGACATTCTGCAGTTGGTTCTCCCTGGGTGGGTGGCTGTTGCTGCGCCTCGTGTAGTGTAAAGGCGCCCATTCACAGCCCGCCTACTGCAATGACTCGTTTGCTGACCGGTTCCCTGACCGATCTATTTATGTGTGGACAGCGGAGATTGCTTGCCGGACCGTAACTATCATCACTGATGGAGTGTGGACTGGCAGGTAGCGGTCGGGGCTAGCATTTAGAGAGGTCTGTCAGGCGAACCGAAACACCCAGGCAGTCAACCTGACAGTGAAATGGTTCAAATGGCTCTGAGCACTATGGGACTTAACTTCTAAGGTCATCAGTCCCCTAGAACTTAGAACTACTTAAACCTAACTAACCTAAGGACATCACACACATCCATGCCCGAGGCAGGATTCGAACCTGCGACCGTAGCAGTCGCGCGGTTCCAGACTGTAGCGCCTTTAACCGCATGGCCACCCCGGCCGGCCCTGACAGTGAACCCATCGCCTACACACAGGTGAACAGGGCCGGGAAGGCTGCTCGGTGGACTGGTCCGCCTGTGTATGGGGACCATGGCTAAAAGTTAGAGGCCATAAATTAATTCAGGCCACTGCATAAATAAAATCCATACCAATAAAGACACAGGACTGGAAGTTGCACCACATGAAGTCGAGAAACAAGGTGAGGAACGACATTAAACACCCACTCTGCAGTTATAATACACTGGTGCTCAAAACTTAATAACGAAAGTGAATTTCACGTAATGTGCCGCTGCCAATTAACATAGCTTGATCACACTTGGAACATACAGAGGAAGAACTGCTGCAGCATAGTACAGCATGTAACTTAAAGAAACTCATAATAAACTGAACAGAAATGACATTTTTATTTACAGGCAATAATTACACTGAAATCACCGCTATTCATGATGGTAACCTGCACATTACAAAAGGCAGGGTATGGCTCTCAAAAGGGTGTGCGATCACCACAGACAGCGGTGCATACTCTGCAATGTGCTTTCACGGTGCTCACAAGGTTTCTAACGAGTTCTTGTGGCATGGGGCTTCATTCCTCCACCAGCGTAGATGGTCGTTGCTGCATATGGATTTGCTGCAATATGTCACCACAACGCATTTCACACTTGCTTTATGGCATTTACGTTGGGAAAATGTACAGACAGGTCTGTTCCCCGAATATTCTCTCGTTGTTCAGCTCCTCCATCTGTGCCGCTCGATGCGGTCGTCCATAGTCATTTATAAAACTGAAGTCAGGGTCGAATGCACAACTGAAATGATGCACATGGGAAGGAGAGTAATGGGATAAAGTGGGGTCTGGTGCAATTTTGGTATCAAATAGATATGCTAATTAATTAAATTAATAAATTAAAACCCCCCTCCCCCACTTAACCCATTGTTCTGCTAAATCGTTTATTACCCTCTGGGGGTTGATTTATGAACTCTTGGGGACAATCTGTCCTTTTGAGGAACCTCCATCCCTCCTTCTCCCCCTCCTCCTCCCCATCCTCTGGAAAAAGAGGCACTTTATATTTCAACCCTTCCCAGTTCAGTTTTGAGCCTCCTTTCCCACTCTTGGGGAATCTCCCAACCCTCTCCTTCCATCCCCCACATCCTTCCTCCATCCTCTCATCTAGTGGGAAAAACACAGTGCTGAGCCTCTGGATAGGATGAATCTTGCGATAGCAAATTGAAGGCAGTGTCAATTGACTTGGTAAATATAGTTCAATTAAATTTGCATATTCTTTATTTAAACATATTGTAGGGGCTCCTCCAATCCCCTCATCCACTTTCCATGATGTAAGAACTGTAAGCACTGAGGAATGGAATGTAGTGCGATATATTAGTCGCCATTTTGCTTCGCCCATGTGTGTGTCAGCCACCTGGGAACTAGGCACGCTGTCATCCACATCTCCTGGCAGGGTTGCGGAGTGCCAAGCATGCACATCTGCATGCTGCAAAGGTCGAAAACCATCCAGTGTCCTTACTATGTATCACAATAATAGATGCCATCTGAATATCACAAAACTATTCCTCACATCTACACAGTGTTAAAAACGATACTAAATAGTGATTATGTTTAAGAACTTCATCTACATTTCACTTGAAAATCACGAAACTAGTCCTTTTGCTAGTTGTGGAAGCCTTCAGGCTAATGGCTCGCCCTGAGGCTGCAAGCGCCAGCACACACTGCTAGCATTGCCATACAGTGTCAAGCTATACTATAGTGAGACCGTGCATGTATAGGTCGCCCCTCCTCCATGCTGCGCAGAGAAACCACTGTCAGGGCCACACAGCCTGCCAGAGAGAAACCGCTTTTGAAAGCCACACAACCAGCTGCTGCCTAAAGCTGCACATGCTGATACCAGTCTGAGCGCATGCACATGCCTACCTGCCCTGCTGTTGTTGTAGGTTCCAAACCATTCCCGACTCGCTTCCTGTCTCTGTCTCTCTCAAGTGGTTACTTCCTGTTTATGTGAACCAACGTGTCAAAACATGCAGGCAAAAGTTTTTGTCTCTCCTCGGAATACTGCGTTCCCATTGGCTAATGCTGAATGAGTGAACCCATATAAAGCCTACTCCACCCCCACTTATCATCATTCTGGTGTTGTCCATGGCTGCATCTGGTTTTCTGTCTGCTTATCAGTGCTTCCAGTCTTCGTTTATTTGCTTGTGTGCTACCCGTTTACAGTACAATACGAAATGTTCATCCAGCAGCAGCCATGCCAGTGGGAGACGTCCTAGGCTAGGAGAATTACCAGGTAAGCATGTAACTGCAACATTTTTTCTAGAAATCTTCCATTAAGAATTTCGTAAAATTGAATACACATCTTCTTCTTATTGTTTCAGCATGTATTCATGAAATACTGGAAGACCGGGAAGCTGAGAGGCAGCCGCAACAACAGCAGCAGCAGCAGCATTGTAAGTACATATTTTCATCTTCTTAGTGCAGTGTGCATATGTAATATGTTTCTGAAACATATTTTTTAAAATATTTCTTTCTAAAATTTCATTGTAGAACTGTGTATATGCAATATGTCGTTGTCTGAGACATATTATTTGTTGTTGTAGATGATTTCAAGGGAGAGGAGCGGGTAGTGGTAGGGGCTGTGATACCTTCCCCATCACAGCTATCGTATAAGCGTATATTACAAAAATGTTCCAGAATGGTGTACTTAATTTTTTTCGTTATTCTTCTTCTTCTAGCAGGTGCCTCACTGCAATACATCATGGCGAGGGTACAGGGAGGGGTGAAGAAACCACCAAAAAGATGCGGTCCTGTGTGGCATGCATGGGAAGCCACAGCAGCCGCTGCTGTCGCTGCGGCCGCCACTGCCGACACCACCCCCCAACCAACTCCTCTCTGAAGTCCATGGACCACTCTCCCTCCAGCAACTGGCTCATGGTTGTGGCCACATCCATATCCACAGCTGCACCTGCAGTCAGGCTGCTCACACAGTGGCAACACACCATCTCCTCTCTCACGTTCTCACCTGAGCTGCAAGATACATGCACTTCTCTGCTGCTCCACGCAGATGTCATCATCGTTACCGCCAGCAGCAGCAGCAGCATCGACGTCAACTGGTAGTATTTGTAGTAACAGTAGTAATCCTGTGGTTAGGGACAGTTCCCTCCCCTATCCTTTTAGAGAAGAACATCAGATTAGTAACACCATTCTGCAATTAATGTACTCAGTGATTGCATACGACTTTGAGGAGCGAATCTCATTCACTAGGATTCAGAACCCAGCAGGAGGGTATCTTGATGCTGTAGGGTTTCTGAAAGCATGCCTTCCTGTTCTGGAAATGGAGTTCCTCAAGGTATTCTCCTATTAAATGCAGCACTGTACTGTGCATTGAACTGTTGCACACCCCCCAAACAGCCCTCTGGCATTGAAGAGACAACTGCTCACTATTTTTGGGGAGAAATGGCGTGGTATCACGGAGCACATCAATAGCTGAATGGTTCTGTGAATCCACCTTGCATGACATACTGGATTGGTTTTCTGAGATGGAAGTTAGAGGTTCAGCTGAAGCACTCAGCCAAATTCTACACCTTGACATTCATATCACATCTATGATCTAGTAAATGGATGGTCCAACTATATCAAACTTGTGGGGATATAGATGATAAGAACACATGTATTAATATCAAAAATGAAAGTGATCAGGCTTGCTTTGCATGAACAGTATCCAAACCATGCATATAGATACAGCATAGGTACTGATATTAGCAAGTGTAATAATTTTGATGATGTCGAGTTCCCTGTCAAACTTTAGGATATACCTAAATTTGAGGTGCAGAATTCCAGAACATCAGTTTATGTTTATGGCCTGGAGAAACGCAAGCCAGATGAGTGGACCAAGCAGGACAAACATATCGTCATCAGAACCCTCCATTTCTCAAAATTTGAGGTGGAGCATAACAAGCACCTAAACATGCTGCTACTGTCAGACGAGGAAATGAGAAGGAAAACAATTTACATTACTGCTGCATCAGGGACATGTCCCAACTCCTTTCACCCAAATAAGTAAATATACGTAGTGGGAGAAGGGTGGCACCAGCGCCGTGTGTTAGTGTGGATTGCATACATCAGGGGCAAAACCTATTGTTCTCCTTTGATTGTCAGTTCATTAACCTGTTGTTCTCCTTTCATTGACAGATCCTTAACCTATTTTTCTACTAAAAGGATCCTTACTTTTGATTGACAGGTCCTTAATCTATTGTTTCACCCTCCCACCCCCTCTCAGGAAACCTCCAACCCACCCCCTCCCCCTCGCTGATACAGGCACACATTCAGGTCAGAGTTATTTGAGTAGCCCCCTCTCACTCTTACCAGTTTGAATGACTACTTAATTAAATTGATCAATTAATTAACCTCACTCCCTCTGTTAAGCCCCCTATCCCTCCCCCTCCCCTCTCCCCCCCACTCTCCTCCCTCCCCTACCTGGAAATTGGCGGATCTCATGAAGGGAAATTCAAGGGTATATTGTTTATATATAAAAAAATCAGTGTGCAGGGGTTGGTTTTCTCTTGTTCATCACTCTCTGCTGTTTGGAAAGATGCAGGTCTTGTAAGAAGTAATTAAATTGATGGCCCTTCTTTTCATTCCAATCACGCAAGGAATACCAACATGCAACACACATCACATGTAATTACACAGTTAAAAATATTTCATATGCGAAGCATGCACTGCCTGCCATCCCCTGTCCACTGGACCACACGGGATGCCACCACACATGCTGCCACGAGTCAGATGCATCGGCAGCCCCCTCAAAGTGACGACACAGCCATCAGCTGCCGAACCATGCACAGGTGTCAGTTCGGGTACTGCAAGGATGAGGTGGCGGCATCTCTTTCATACATGACACGTGCAAAATACATGTTGAAACATGTGTTCACCTAGGCACCGTTGCTGGCATGATGATGCATAGCTGTGGGTCCAGCGCTGAGAGAGATGTTTGCATAGCGGCTCAATCTCGCAGACATAGCTAAAAGGTTCTCAACGTTATACTGTCAACACATGTCTGTAATTAACACCCGAGTCTCCCTCTGGATGTGCTATAGAAATCTTTTGCAATGCTTCCCAGAATAATAGAGGGTGCATCCTTCCTAGTGAACCTAATGGGACAGCCGTGACACATGCCAGACTCCTCCAGCCACATACGTGTTTACCCAACCACCACACATACCCGCCAGTCCAGCACAGAGATGCCGCCACCTCATCCTTGCAGTTCCCAAACTGACACCTGCTTGTGGTTTGGCAGCTGACGGCTGCATCGTCACTTTGTGGGGGCCACCTATGCATCCAACTCATGGCAGTGTGTGCGGTGGCATTCCGTGTGGTCCTGTGGACAGGGGATGGCAGGTGGTGCGTGCTTCACAATAAAAAGATTTTTAACTGTGCAATCATGTGTGACAGTATTTCTTGCATGATTAGAATGAAAAGAAGGGACATCGATTTAATTACTTCTTACAAGACCTGTATCTTTCCAAACAGCAGAGAATGATGAACAACAGAAATCCAAGCCCAGCAAACTGATTTTTTTATAAATAGACAATACACCCTTAAATTCCATTTCATGAGATCTTTCCTCTCCACCTCAGAGCCACCAATTACCATTTAGGGGAGGGGGAGAGGGGTTGGGGAGAGGTTAGGGGAAGTGATGGGGTTCGTTAATTGATCAATTTAATTAAGTAATTCAAACTGATAAAAGTAAGAGGGGGATATTTGAATAACTCAGATCTGAAACTGTACCTGTAGCAGCTATGGGGAGGAGGTGGGTTGGAGGTTTCCCAAGTGGAGGAGGGTGGGAGGGGGAGGAGAACAAAGGTTAAGGACCTGTCAATCAAAAGGAAGGATCCTTTAATAGAGAAATAGATTAAGGATCTGTCAATCAAAGGAGAACAATTGGTTGATGACCTGCCAATCAAAGGAGAACAATAGGTTTTGCCCTTGAGTGCATACCTGTCCCTGATGTATGCAACTGCACTACCCAAAGACTGGTGTCCCCCTTGTCCCAGTACTAACATAAGCGTAAAAATACCTTTTCTTCAGGAAAATTACTAGCAAAGCATCTAGGAAATTCCACTTCCAAGTACCCGATACATTTTATAATGCCTACTGAGGAAAACAAATCCATGAAGCTTAAGAATGCTCACCATTATGAGGGATGCTTGTTTGTTGTGTATGGAAACTTTGAATGTCTTTTCGCTCCTGTGAACCGCTGTGAAGGTGACCTCACACACTCACAGAAAAACACGTATCATTTGCGGCAGTGTACCAAGTTGCATTGTCCTATGATTCGAGTCTTAACCCATGCAAATCTTATGTAGGGGATAATCCTACGGTTTCGCTTCTTACTGAGCTTGAAAAACTTTCTTGGGAGGTTGATAAGCTTTACAGCGACAACATTCCCTTGACCAAATCGAAGTAGAATGAAAATTTTTACAATAACACTTTTGTCCGCCATATTTGTGGGCTGCCGTTAGATAGAAAAGCGGAAACTCTTCGAAGGGACCACTTTTATCTTACAGGGAAGTTCCATGACACCACCCAAAACACATCAATTTGAAGTATCAGTTACCATGACACACAACCGTTTTCTTTCGCAATTTAAGTGGATACGATGCTCACTTTCCTACTGAGCACTTGCCTAATTTCGATATGGAGAAGAATCAGATCAGTGCCCTGCTTGAGGGTGTTGAGAAATATAAGTCATTCTTCAAACGAACAACGCCAAGCATTACACTCCGCTTCCTTTACTCGCTGCGTTTTGTATAGGAACCACTCCAGAAACATGTTGAAACTCTGTCTCAAAAAGATAGGTACATCACCTGAGCTGCATTCTCTGATGAGGAAAAGTTTCAGCTTGTGACTAGGAAGGGGTTTTTATCATACATGTATCTGGGTAGTACGGCAAAACTAAAAAAAACTGGGCTACCGACATAACTGCATGCACCAGCAACCTTATAGGTGATGCCAAAATGGATGCAGGGAATGAGCATGCTGTGAATGTCTGGTGGGAATTCACCATCTCTGCTTTAGGAAAGTATCTACAACTTTACATGGACTTAGACGTGAGCTTGCTTGCCGATATTTTCGAGAAATTCCGGAGTGTATGCAAGACCACATATTCTCAGGATCCCCCTTTTATTATATGGCACCTGGGTTGTCTTGGGACACTATACCCAAGTAAACAAAGAACAGTATCGAGCTATTTACACATGCTGACATATTTCTTTTCTTTGAGCGATGGATCTGTAGGGGGATTTGTCAGTGTGTCCATAGGCACACCAAGACAGGTATCCATGTATTGATGAGAGGTTTAATGGCATCCCTTGATTCGAGTTACATCATGTACTTGGCTGTCAGTAATCTATAAGGGCAAGCCATGCAACAATCGCTGCTGATTGGCGAGTTTTGATGGATGGCCAAAGAAGAATGCAAGGGGTTAGGTGCAAAAATCAAGGCTATTGCAGCTGATTCTGATGTGGGGTATGTGGTGGAGGCAGAACTCACATACCCTATTAGCTTGCATCATGCACATGCCGATTTTCCGCTGTGTGCGAGAAGGCTCCAACCGAAAACTGTTGACAACACTGAGGAATAGGTGGAGATACATTATTCAGTATCGTAATCTCCAGCAGTGTGTCATATTCGGCGATGAGGCTGGTTAGAATCACCTGGCTTACCTCCTTCAAGCAATCTTCTTGGTTTAAGGAGTATATCGATTTGAGTACAACGCTGGGGGGTTCTGCGATGTGTGACTTCGAGAAAGATTTTTTAAGATCAATGAATAATTCAGTTTTCGGAAAAACAATGGGGATTTTGAGGGAACATCATGATATTTTGATTAGAACCAAATGGGATGGTCGTTGGGTCGCAAGAAAATGCATCGCCTGACCAAATTTTAAAAAGGGGCACAATATTCGATGAGAACTTTGTTACTTTGGAGATAGTGTAGTTAGAATAGTGATCATGAAACCTATATATATGGGTATGTGCATACTAGACCTGTCCAAATTCGACACATACCACTTTCACTATGAGTTTGCAAAACATCTTTTCCGCTGATCCTAGGTTAATTTATATGAATACAGACAGCATCATCTATTGGTGAAGAACTGTGATCCATTTAAAGCAATGAGGTGACACTTGGAAGAATTCGAAATATTTTCATACACAGCTACAGAACGATAAAGTTATCGGCCTAATGAAAGAAGAGGTGAATGGGTCACCGAGTGTGGAGTTTGTAGGTCTGCGATCAAAAATGCAGCAGCAAGAGCCGTCTCTATCATGGACTATTTGCAGTGCCTGTATAGCGGTGTTCACGGTGCTCCACCTCAGCGACAGCTTATGGTGCAGAAAACTAATATTCGATTGAGAGAATCCAAGGTGTACACTTGCTGCAACAGATTGTATCAAGTTTGCAGCTTGTGCCCTCTCGATCCTATATAGTTCACAGTCCATCGTTGTTGTATAATAACCGTGTAACTGCTGCTATTGAGACTGTGGAATTTAGTTTTGGTGTAGGAACAATAGCATCTACGCATTAGTTTTTAGCACAGAGTTATACATCTGAAAATTGTAAATATTTCAGCTAGTGAATTTTTTTGTTATTGTGTAAAAATGTCTCTCTGCATTGAATATTAGACTCAAATTATACCTCAAGAACTAAACTGTACCTCAAGAAGCAGACTGTATCTCAAGAGTCAAATTGTATCTGTGAGAACTGAATAAACGAAAAATTCGTTACCATACATCTTTGTTGTTGTTATATATATAATGTGCAGGACACAAATGACATTAGTTTTGAACACGAAGGTGAAGTTTAACATCGAAGATAACAAAATATGCAAAATGGTTGCATAAGATTACGCCTATCGTGCAGCATCGGTTGGCTTATGGGAGCAGCAGGCATGTGACCATGTCCACTTCCGAAGATATACAGCCGGCTGCTGTGGCCGAGCGCTTCCAGGCGCTTCAGTCCAGAACCACGCTGCTGCTACGGTCGCAGGTTCGAATCTTGCCTTGGGCATGGATGTGTCTGATGTCCTTAGGTTAGCTAGATTTAGGTAGCTCTAAATATAGGGGACTGGTGACCTCAGATGTTAAGTCCCATAGTGCTCAGAGCCATTTTAACCATTTTGAAGATATACAGGCTCTGAGCACTATGGGACTTAACATCTGTGGTCATCAGTCCCCTAGAACTTAGAACTACTCAAACCTAACTAACCTAAGGACATCACACACATCCATGCCCGAGGCAGGATTCGAACCTGCGACCGGAGCGGTCACGCGGTTCCAGACTGAAGCGCCTAGAAGCGCACGGCCACACCGGCCGGCGAAGATATACAGCAAAGATGTCTAAAACTGTAGCACCGGTTCTTGAAGAAAACCACAGACATAGTACCTGAGCAAAGCTATATTCAATCAAGGTGGGAGCAGGGTGAAGAGAATCATAAACTGTTTGTGAGGCAAAAATTCGTTATTTTTCACGCAATTTAAAATTAATTTTACATTTTCATAAGCAGACACAACACTAATTTCACACGTCTTCTTCTTGAGTTGATGGAGAACAGGGTACCCATAGAATTCCGAGTCTTGAATAGTTGCAAACTAGAAGATTCGGTGCATCCATGTGGTCTCCTCGCCTTTGATGTAGATGATGGTATCTGTGTGGTCGAATAATTAAGACAACTCACCATATTTTTGTAGGGTACACCAGGATCATCACAGTGAATTCCATGGTAGAAACATGTTAACCACTTTGCACTCTTTGGGAAATTTACCAAAGATTCAAATCAATTCGTTCATCTATAGGTCCAGCTGTCTGTTACGATGATTGGCGCCATCTCCTTGAATTTCCGTGGGGTGAGTAGACATCCTCTTCATGTTGTGAAGCACAGAATCTCACATAGATGTCATATGCTGGACTGTATACATTTTCATTCCACTGCACATGTATATTATTGTACGGGTGAACTCGGAGTTCAGGCAGACTGTGGCATTAGTTAACCTGCAGAGATCAAATCTGGTCGTATCATTTGCTATATTCCCTCTTCTATTTGTCGGAAATGCGAGTATGATGAACCTGGGCATCTAATGTTAAGTAGAGGTTTTAATAGCCCACGTTTTTCTGCTTTCAGGCGGTAGCTCTGGTATTCGAAAACGTCTCATGAATGGGAAGATGACGGCAGAAATACTCCAGCATTCAGAAATTTTAAAAGCTTTCGACACTGTTCATATGATACAATGATGTGTGGCATTTCCTATATTATTTTATTGATGATGATCTTATTCTCCGCTTGTGCTCATTGAATGTATGAGCTGTTCTCCATAGCACTCTACAACGGAATAAGTTCCTGTTTAGCATTCATAACAATTCACTGGTTGTCTTCAAAGTACCCCAGAATCAGTTTTAGAGGTATACATGCAGTTCCATCTGATGTCCTGAGTATCGGCAGAACCGGGGTGTTTTAAGCGGTCCTTTATGCCTGAGGGAGCTTTCCGCTTCATATATCGCTGTCAGGATACAGTTTTTTGAACACCCCTGCCCTGGCTTCTTCTTCTTCTTTTTCAGCATTGTCTTCTTCTTTTTCAGTGCACGTCATGTGACGCTCATAAACTGCTTAAAATTAACATCCAAGCCCAACTTAACTTTACTCCTTATTGTTTTGCAAACTACAAAGTCTGCAAATGTGCTGTGCTATACCAATATCTTTTCTCGCTTTTATTGCCTTGGTTTTATCAGCTAAAATTCGATACGGAGCCTGACGCCCTGGAAGTTCTTGATGTTCTACATATGAAATGTCATGTTTCAAACACGTATTGTCAGTTAGATTAATCCAGTTATCGCCGTAAGCCAGACGTTTTTGAAGCTTTGTACCAGGTCCGCAGTAGTTATACCCCAGAATGTGCAGTTCATCTGGAAGTTTGTCGAGAATACCACCAACTCCTATAATGTGTCTCATATCGTGCAAGTTATGCTACTGTGTTGGCTATGTTCTGTGCACTCCACTACATAGCAAATCGTCAGCGTCAATTCGTCTGTTTTGTGTTGCAGGAAAAAGCAACTCGTTTAACTAGTACTCTATTGCCTCGACGTATTATGACACGTTCTATAAGAAAATCATCTGGTGCCGAGCTCTTCTGGATTTCCTCTTCGTAAAAGCATCCCGAATTCCAGCGCTAATGCTATCCTTTAAGATGTAAGTTCTGGGATTTGTTCTCTGCACTTTGGAATCTGTAGACATATTACTGGACCAGTCTGAGAGCTATGGCTTCTCAAATGCTGTGTTGTGTTTTGAGATACACACCAAACCAGCTACATAAAATTCCTGTTTACATGGACCCAGCATTTTAATACAGTAGTACACCGTATGAACATCGATTGGTTTCATTTTTACTGTGCTAAGTTTTTCGATTATACTGTGCAACTATTTTTGGGAGGATATCTGTCCACTTGTATGAGCTGTGTGTTCCATACCACTGTATCACTTTCTTTCAAATACCTACTGTAAAACTCTCCACCGTGATTGGTTTGGAAGTTGTGTGGATATCGATACATCTGTTTGCAACAAATGCTCAAATACCTCAACAACATCTCTCCCAGTTTTTGTTTTAACAGCTAATGCCCAGACAAAACTGGAGTATGTCTCAATAAACATTAAAATATATTTGACTCCATTATTTGCTTGTGAATATTCCTGAATATCTTCAAGATCAGTCCACCATAAGTCATTTCAAACCTTTAATCATAACATACCTATGAGGGTACGTTTTGCATACTGGTTTGTGCATTTCTCGAACTAAGGTCCCCATATTTATTTGATTATGCCTCTCTGTCTCTCTCTAAGCTCAGGGATTACTGAAACAACCTCATCCACATGAGCAGTATTACCAGCAGCAACTGACGTCATGAGCAGTCACAGTCGATCTATTTGCTCACCCGGATCGTCTTAGTATATATATGGTGGGGGTCGATTGTTTTTTTATGCTGTATGTCAATGTCATCACCAACAATATATCGAGCTACTATTATAGATTTTATAAGGATCCTGTATTTCGTACTTTCCTGTATATATCAGTCAAATGCAGTGTTTCACCATACATCTCCAAATCTTTGGGTGAATAATTACAGTTTTTTTTAAGGAAAATGAGGTTCTTTAGACCAGTTGATCACTGAAATTCGCCGGTCGCGGTGGTCTCGCGGTTCTAAGCGCTCAGTCCGGAACCGCACGACTGCTACGGTCGCAGGTTCGAATCCTGCCTCGGGCATGGGTGTGTGTGATGTCCTTAGGTTAGGTTTAAGTAGTTCTAAGTTCTAGGGGACTGATGACCACAGATGTTAAGTCCCATAGTGCTAAGAGCCATTTGAACCACTGAAATTCCCGCCACCTGTCTGCATTATTTTTTCTTTTAAACACACAGGCTGCATGACCAACTTGTATAGGTTTACACCACTGACACGAAATTCTTTGTCTATCATATTATCGTTTTGATGGTTAATGAAATCAGCAACTCTGTCGCCGTTGTGTAATTTCGCTGAGAATATATCGAGAGATTCTGCAACTGGTTTAAAGGTTTCTCTCAGTGGCTGATATCGATACAAATGTCCCAGTCTTAACTTAGCAGTCGTAACTTCTCTCGAACAGCATTCCGTGCCACAGTGACGTTATGGTTATTTGGCATCTTGTTATATACCAAATGGACTCCTTCACAGGGTGCAGCTTATATATATTCCGTCCAACAATTAAGTTGTGTAGATCCATTTCAATTCCATCGACCTGTACAGCTAAGTCATCTGCTTTCTTTCTGAGAATGATCCAGGTGTACGCCTCTAGCTCCTTAAACCTAGTACCTAAGTTGTTGATCATTCTCAGAAGGGTCTGGGTATACGTCTTTAGGCGCTTAACTTTACACTGGAGGTGTTGTAATTTTCCGTCTATGTGTAGATGCATTCTCAGTCTATGCACATCTATCCTCTCAGGCCGAGTGCCTGACATACGTGCGATCTTGTCCGTGGTGTGATGTAAAATAGCGTACTCATCACTATGTCTATGTATAAAGAAATTCCTCGAAGTTCCGCTATACCTACCATCAGTCAGTTTTCTTAATTTATCAAAAACGAGAAATCCGTACAGTGTGTGATTCCAGCAGTTTGCACATATCTTTATAACATCACTGAATGACATATCGGTTCCTAGGTGCGCCTGATAAATGTGTTTTAAATTTTAATTGTCTTGTTTCAAAGCTACAATGAGATTTGCATTATCCCTGATCAACTTTTTCAAGATTCTGGAATATGTTTGACTCGAATAACGTATGGTCGTATGCCAACACCCACATGACGACCAAAACAGAAACATCGTAGGATTTAATCCTGCTTTTCCTATACCTTTAAAATGAAACAAAGTGTGTTATTAGAAAAGAGACATGTATTGCGTTATCAGGCATCATACAACTGGGAACTAATAACATGTGGCGTCCCGAAAGGTTCCATCTTGCAGCTCTTCCTTTTCCTTGTATATATCAATGACCTTTCGTCAGTAACATTACCACATGACAAGTTTATTTTGTTTGCGGAGGGATTTGGCTGCTTTGACTGAATGTCATGTGTATTACACCATCGACACCTTAAAGTATCTTTTGCAGTAACTGGTACTTGTGCTGAACAGTGTTTTTGAAAATACACATTCATGGTTCAAATGGCTCTGAGCACTATGGGACTTAACTTCTGAGGTCATGAGTCCCCTATAACTTAGAACTACCTAAACCTAACTAACCTAAGGACATCACACACATCCATGCTCGAGGCGACCGTAAAAGCAGCGCGGTTCCTGACTGAAGCGCCTAGAACCGCTCGGCCACAGCGGCCGGCGAGGTGATTCAGACTGGTTGCTGCTTCTGGGGTATTCTAGACATTGCAGTGAAAATACTGGTAGCAGTAATATTATTATGAGAGGTATGAACAATGTGAAACACGGTTTGTGGTATATATTTTTATTCAGTGCTCACATTGGATGCACTTCATAAAAAAACAACTGTACAGAATGTAGTAAGTAAAGCTTTCGTGCATGCACAGAATTCAGCGCATATTTCTCTTAAACTGACGAGTCTTCTTTTGTCTAACTAATTCTTTTGACACTTTATCTGCATTCTCAAAAATTTTAGAAAAGGTAACATACAGTGGGCTTGTTAACCACCTGACAAAAAATGATATATTGTCCAATTCTCAGTTCAGATTTCTAAAGAGTTCTGATACTGAGAAGGCTGTCTACACATACAGTGAAAATGTACTTAATTAATTAGACAACAAATTACAGGCTACTGGTATATTCTGTGATTTGTCAAAGGCTTTTGAAGGTGTAAATACCACTTTCCTTTTAAATAAATTACAATATTATAGTGTAACAGGAAATGCTGCAAAACTGATCATTTCCTATACCTTTAAAATGAAACAAAGTGTGTTATTAGAAAAGAGACATGTATTGCGTTATCAGGCATCATACAACTGGGAACTAATAACATGTGGCGTCCCGAAAGGTTCCATCTTGCAGCTCTTCCTTCTCCTTGTATATATCAATGACCTTTCGTCAGTAACATTACCACATGACAAGTTTATTTTGTTTGCAGAGGATGCAAACATTAATAAATAGCAAATCAATTGTAGTCTTCGAAAGATTGGTTAATGAAATTTTCATGGACATTGATAAATGATTCCTAGCCAATTCTTTAGCACTAAACTTCGAAAAAAAGAAAAGAAAAGGAAACATGCTATTTCCCACCAGTGCATGTCTGAAATATGACAACAAACAGAAGAAGTGGATAGTGTTAAATTCTTGGAATAATAGCTTGATAAAATGCAACTGGGAGGAGTGCGGCACAGAACTGCCTAGTCAAACCTGTATTTGCAGTGTGAATGTTGACGGACACAGGATATATAAAAACAAAAAAGCTGACGAGCTATGCTTACTTTTCATTCCAGAATGTCATACGAGATTATTTTTTTGGGTAAGTCATAAAGCCAAACTACAGCTTTCCAGGTACAAGAAGTGTAATAAGAGTGATTTTGGTGCACTCATGGTATAGGGGCAGCGTCTATGATTAGTAATCAAAACGTTACAGGTCCTGCGTTCGAAACTCACCAGCTCATATATTTTGGTTAATAATTAGCACTGGCGGCCGAAGACTTGCACCAAAAGAAATCACCCTCATTCTGCCAACGGCCTTGTGAAAGAGGGTGAAGGAGCGAACAGAGGTTGAGAGCCAAAAAGGCGAAAGAATCAATAGTGATGAGCGGCATGGGGATGCTGAAGGCAATGGAAAACACTGCATTAAAGACACGTAATATGTATCCACAGGACATGTGCCCTATAACTGAAAAAGTGTCATGACGATCTCTCCATTGGCAAAAGAATGTGGAACAGTGCCCCATTCGGATCTCTGGGAGGGGATTGCCCAAGTGGGCGCGAGAAAAATATTGAATAACCAACAGAAGGACGATGTCCTACGAGTCAGGGGTGGAATGTCAGAAGCTTGAACGTGATAGGAATACTAGAAAATCTAGATATAGTAAAGATCAGTGAAGTGAAATGGAAAGAAGGCAATGATTTCTGGTCAGATGAGTGTGCGGTGATATCAACAGCAGCAGAAAATGGTTTAACAGGAGCAGAATTAGTGATGAATAGGAAGGTAGGGCAGAGAATGTGTTGTTGTGAACAGTTGAGTGATAGGGTTCTTCTTACCAGAATCGACAGCAAACCAACACCAACAACTATAGTTCAGGTATACATGCCGACGTCGCAAGCTGAATATGAAGAGACAGAGAAAGCAAACGAGGATATTGAAATAACGATTACAGGAGAATATGGGCTTGGGAGAAGGAATGAGGGAGGAGAAAGACTGAGTTCTGTAATAAATTTCAGCCAGTGATAGCGAATACTCTATAAGCGGGTAGTTTTTTTTGTTGCCCTGGATGATGATTACTCGAAATATTTGCCAGGATTTGTAAGTGGTGGGTCCTTGAGGTACGGAAATATGCGAACACGAGAAGTAAGTTTAAATAGTTTTATTGACAAGGCTGATTACAAAACACGCACGCTACGCGCACCCATCATTATTGTGTCTGTCGTCCTAACAGCGGCTAATTACAATCGTATCGAAAGGCTCCATGGTGAGCTAAGAAAAGAGACATATTCGTGCTGAAGGCCGCACTAGTTAATACGGCGCGCTGCGGCCGGCGGCCAGTGGCGTACTCAGCATCCCAGGCAGGTCGGCTGGCGAGCGCGTGTTGCGTACCGTACGGCTGCGCGCAATCCGTAGACCCCTACAACTCTGTTCAGGAATCACAAGAGGAGGAGGTATACTTGGAAAAGGCGGGGTGACGCGGGAAGATTTCAATTACATCATGGTCAGACAGAGATTCCAAAATCACATACTGGATTGTAGGTGTACCCAGGAACAGCTGTAGAAGCAGATCACAATGTAGTATTGATGGAAAGTAGGCTAAAGTTCAAGTGATTAGTCAGGAACAATCAATACGCAAAGAAGTGGGATATGGAAGTAGTAGAGGTGAGAGATACGCTTGAAGTTCTCTAAGGCTATATATAGTATAATAAGGAAAGACACAGTAGGCAGTACAGTTGAAGAGGAATGGACATTTCTAAAACTGACAATCACAGAAGTTGGAAAGAAGAATATAGATACAAAGAGGGTAACTGCGAAGAAGCCATGGGTAACAGAAGTACGAAGGAAGTACAAAAATGTTTAGGGAAATTTAGGAATAAAGAAATAGAGGTTGAGGAATGAAATAAATAGGAAGTGGAGGGAAGCTAAGACTAAATGGCTGCATGAAAAATGAGAAATCGAAAAAGAAATTATTGTAGGATGGATTGACATGGCATATAGGAAAGTCAAAACAACCTTGGGTGAAATTAAGAGCAACGGTTGTAATATTAAGACTGTAACGGGAATTCCACTGCTAAATGCGGAGAAGTAAGCGGATAGGTGGAAGGAGTACAAAATGGTTCAAATGGCTCTGAGCACTATGAGACTTAACTGCTACGGTCATCAGTCCCCTAGAACTTAGAACTACTTAAACCGAACTAACCTAAGGACAGCACACAACACCCAGCCATCACGAGGCAGAGAAAATCCCTGACCCCGCCGGGAATCGAACCCGGGAACCCAGGCGTGGGAAGCGAGAACGCTACCGCACGACCACGAGATGCGGGCGAAGGAGTACATTGCTGGCATCTGTGGCCGAGCGGTTCTAGGCGCTTCACCCTGGAACCGCGCTGCTGTTACAGTCGCAGGTTCGAATCCTGCCTCGAGCATGGATTGTGTGATGTCCTTAAGTTAGTTAGCTTTAAGTAGTTCTAAGTCTTGGGGACTGATGACCTCAGATGTTAAGTTCCATAGTGCTCAGAGCCATTTGAAAGAGTACACTGAAGGCCTCTATGAGGGGGAAGATTTGACTGATGTGATAGGAGAAGAAACCCAAATCGATTTAGAAGAAATAGGGGATACAGTATTAGAATCAGAATTTAAAAGAGGTTTGGAGGACTTAATAACGAATAAGGCAGAAAGGATTGATAACATTCCATCAGAATTTCTAAAATCATGTAACTTCTTTGCACATTATGTAGTTACTTAGTTGATACAGGAGTGAGGAACAGAAGCTGTTCATGAACAGGAAATTCAGATACTAATTTATTCTTCATCTAATATCAAATAGTCATAATAATGCATAAATTTGTTGCTGTAGTTGCAGCATCGGTTGCTAACAGTAATTTTGAATTTCGAAACTTATAAAGATACCGCAGACTTGCAAATCACTCAGTCTTCACTGCAATACGTATTCAGGAGATCACAAGCCCTGGCCACTGTGAAAGTGTGTAAATGTTATTCAACTGTCAAAGTGCATCACTGTTCTTAGTTAAGTAGGCCCGCCGGTGGATCGCAGGACAGGGGATGCTCGCATCTCATTGGCAGCAGCGTAACCGTCCGTGGCAGGCAGCGCCCTCGGGCCACGGTGGCGGCTGTAGGAAACACGGCGACGTAAATGGCCACGGGGGTGAAAGCTATATGGGAGAAAAGGCAACAAGCCAGGTAATTCCTTCCAGGCCACTAGAGGCGCTATGGGTCAAACGGAGCTGCAATTGACCAATGAGAACTGTCCAATGGCGGTTATTGATATTATATCGTCTTGCTCTGTACTGAAGTCCACGGTTACAGTTGTCTATGTATATGTGTCATATTTACATACTACTCATCTTCATTATAAACAGGTTTATTACTTTAAATTTCATAAAGTTCACTGTGGAATTACCGAGCGAGGTGGCGCAGTGGTTAGCACACTGGACTCGCATTCGGGAGGACGACGGTTCAATCCCGTCTCCGGCCATCCTGATTTAGGTTTTCCGTGATTTCCCTAAATCGTTTCAGGCAAATGCCGGGATGGTTCCTTTGAAAGGGCACGGCCGATTTCCTACCCAATCCTTCCCTAACCCGAGCTTGCGCTCCGTCTCTAATGACCTCGTTGTCGACGGGACGTTAAACACTAACCACCACCACCACCACCACTGTGGAATTGAAGAGATTTCCTGCAGAAAAAATGTATACAATTAATCCTAAGGTAAGACATTTAATTTTCAGTAAATAATCTCGTAGCCTATAAATGAAATGTATTCTCTTCTGTCGTGAATGAAGCTGTGTGATTTCTGTTTGCTTACTTAAATAACTTTGATATGTCAGTAGTAGTTTTATTTGATGAAGAATTTTATTTTTTTCAGAATATTCAACACAACAAATTGGCATAGAAATACTCCTGTAAATTCCCTGGTTGTTGATCTGGATATTACGTCGGCTCAACGGAGAAAGTTAGGAATAAACATTTCAACAGGTTTCCAAAACTACTTCAAGGATTGCTTCTGAAGCGGAAAAGTGTTTGTAAACTGTGACCTGATGTGAATTGTGCTACTTATTTTGTTTGTGAAGATCATTTTTTCGAGGAAGGTTTCATGAATAAAACTAGGTATAGACTAAACAGGGGTGAGTTTCCAAAACATGTGGCAGGTGTTCCATGTGAAATTGTTGATATCAGTAGTGAATCAGGTGAAACTGTTGCTCATAGTGAAATTTTTATTGTGCACATAACAAATAAAAAGTAAGTTTTGTTTTTCATTTCACTGTTTTTATCCACCTTTCCTGTTTTTGGTACTTAATATTGATGTCTTCTTTTTTGTGTTAAAGCGTTTACAGTTGTAAGATGTAGGAACTTGGTCAGTAGTGCACGTTTCCTGGGCAATTACTCAGAAATTACAGTCCTGAAACATAGTTGTAACAAATTTTAGAGTTCTCATTCATTAACACTGTGACAAAAATTTCTTAATTCAAGCTCTTTAACTGCCGATTATTCTCCTAGTAATAGTTTTTCCTTCCATTGACCCCACAGCTCATAAGATGTCAAAGTATGACATTATTCAGGAATATCTGTGGTCCAATTTAAATGCAACAATTTTTATTTAGCTTGTAACAGTTATTTAGACTACAAGCTTGTTTCGACTTACTGTCAGTTTCAAGTGTTGCGTCTAGTTTTTGTAACGCACAAAACGTCCTGGAGCGCTTATATGTTGATAAAAATCAATATAAGTGTGTCAGTTTGCAAGTCTATTCTTAATGTTTGCGCCTGACAGTCGCTGCTCAAGAAAAGATCATAGAAGCAGCGACTTCACACGCAAACGTCAAGAATGGACCTGTAAACTGACACACTTATATTGATTTCTATCAACATATAAGAGCTCCAGGATGTTTTGTGCGTCATAAAAACTAGACGCAACACTTGAAACTGACAGTAAGTCGAAACAAGCTTGTAGCTTAAATAGCTGAAGCTAAATAAAATTGTTGCAGCTAAATTGGACTTAAATATTCCTGAGTAATAGGTTGTCACTGCTGTATTGCAGTGTGCTATAGCTATGTTTAAATTATTTCATTATGATGCTAGCCAAAATAACTACATAGCACGCCCAGAAAACTGAGATAAGAAAATTAAAAGAAAAAAAAAAAAAACAGCTTACATAAGCTAGGAGGGATGCAACCCGCAATGTTTATCCTTTTTTAGTTCATATCCATACTACTAGAGGCGCTACTATCGGTCAGTGTTCCCCTCTTTTAACACGGGAGATGCGCTTCTCTTTTCTTGTTGTTCTGTGGTAAATGGCGGCGCGCGTATTTGAAAGTGCGGCCGACCGGACGGCGGCCGATACTGCACTCCTCCCCACGCAGCTTAGTTGGTACGGGGGCAGGCCTGTGCCGCGGATACTGATGAGTCCGGCTCCTTGGCTTCCGACAGAACAGACCAAGCCACGTCCCGACACTGCGCCTGGCGAGCGCCAGGGAACTGTCCCAGATAAGCAGGCGCAGGACACATCAAACGCCAGATTTAGGAGCACGGAGGTTGCTGGAGAGGGTTTTGGCGACTAGCCGATGGTGACGGCGTCAGCGTCCGTGGCAGAGGCGACCTGCGGCGACGATGACAATCGCGGGTGGAGGCATCCGTTCTGTAATCTGCGTAGGAGGCTGGGTTCTGGCGGATGTGGCTGCGGCGCGGCGGCCGATCGTCGTGCAGTGAAGCAGTCTGAAACAGTTTGATCTACGGTAGGATCACCGAATATCGGAGCCGTAGCTGATTTTGACAGGGCTGATGCTCGCCTGCGCTGCCGCGAATAGTACACTGCGCTCTCCCAGTTGATCCGGGAACAACGCCGGACTCTCATAAATGTGGCTTGTTGTCCACTCGATATTGAACTCTGATGTTCGGGCGAAACTTGGTGGTGAAGTCTGAAGCTGGGGCAGAGCGATATGGACGAACCAAATGCAAGAAGGTCTGATGGTGTCCCACAAGCAAAAGTTCTGCTGGTAAAACGTCAGGAATAGGCAAAGTACGATTTGAACTCAGAAACATGAGCAAGGCACCTTCACGTGAATGTGAAATTCGAAATTTTGACTTTTGTATCTAGAACGTCGAACGAAACGTTCCGCCTCGCCGTTAGACCGTGGCGAGAAGAGCACTTTCCTGACACGCTGTATTCCATTGTGTTTGTAAAATTGTGCAAACTGCTTGGAAGAAAAAGGAGGTCCATTGTCGGAAATAATTTTTGTGGCCAGCCGTCGAGAGTGCCTTGACTGTGCTGAAGAAGTTCGCAAAAATGCATTGGGGTAACAGAAGGGTGTTTGTCGTACAATGCTAGCGCGCCAGCTGTTTAGTGCGAACTGTTCTTCAATGACCTCTATATAAAAGGCTGATACGCACTACTGGCATAAGGCTGCCTGGGGGTGGAAGTGTAACACCGCAACAATGTGCACGATCATACATTTTCCACGTGTTTTGCGAATTTTGCTTTATTAGTGGCGCTGAATATTATTCTTGTAAATATGTTGTTAAGTAACAAATGCTGTTTGTTATTTAAGAAAGAGAATACGCATGGAATATTAACATTTTGTAAGTAGAGACGCTGGCCTAGTCAGGGAAAAGCTACTGTCAAAGAGTGTAATAAACTGTAAATACATTATCGCTGGGCTTGCGAACGCGCCAAAAAAGTAGGAGTTGGGAGTCGTGAGGAGACAGTTGGTATGTATTCGCCGGTGTGGCTATGCAAAAGTGCGGTGACAAAAAGTCTGTTTCCGAAGTGCGGAGCAGTGATAACTGAACTGGTTGTTTGGGCGGATGTTTAATATGGGCAAGCTATGGCATTTAATGGGCACGGTACAAATGCAGCAAGAGTAGTTCACAAAACATCAGGAGTACTGTGGGCCATTGTTATTGGCTATGGTGTGGCTAGAAGATCAACCTATGGCCTATTTACCGCTAAATGAAGCCAGTAACAAACCAACGACATCATGAAGTGAAGTAAGATCTAGATTTTTTATAACTAGAAGTGTAATAGACTGACCCGCATAGTTGGAATTTTATTGCTTGAATAACATTGTTTTCGTGCATATTGTCACCTAAATAATTTTCCTAAGTCATTATCCAAGTAGTATCCATCATATCGGTTTGTATGAATCGAGATAATCAGAAAATGAACTGAAAATGATGTGAAAATTAATTTATTGGATTATCAAAACATAATTTTTCCAGCTTTTGGACAATTACGTAATAATAAAATCTTTGGTTGTAGTATGAATAACGTCAGAAATAGAATGATACAAAAGCCAGTATTAATTCATTTGCTAAAAATAGATTAACTTCCATAATAAAAAATTGGTAGTAGAGCTTTATGTAACTTGGGCACTGAATTTCATTGTTAAAGCACAGTACAAATTTGTAGCTTGTGGCATAATTCGTAACTTCTGTTACAAAGAAATATCAAAGCAACTTCTAGGTAAATGACAGTCCTTAACAATGAGTAAATTCAAACAATGTTTCTGCTTGCAACAATTACGACAGTTAGTATTTCGGTGAGTAACGTGACAGAAGGTTCTGTCTACAGCCAGTAAACAATCTTACTTTAATTGATCTTTGAAAATTAATCTGATGTGTTGTATGTGTTTGCTATTTGATTATTATCTGACTACTGTGACATGTGTGGTGTGAAGTACTTGTAAGTGTGCGTTAGGTACTGTTCCTACGTCATTAGGCCAATAACTATTCTTATGTAAGATTGCTTACGAGTTTAAAGTTCAATTTCAATTTAATTATTCTTGTTCCAGTGAGGAACTATCGACTATTGGTTATTTTATTAATGACATACTTTGAAAACCTTTCATCCAAATTTTCCACTAACTAATGTTAATTAAAAAACTTCCTTAATTACTTACAAAAATGAAAAAGTTAACCGAACTTTGCTTCTAATCGTCATAGCTAATATACTGAGCAGTAGCGATTCGGTTATAACTTCATCTACTTCTCTCGGTTTGGCATTATTCTTCGGAGTAGATGCCTTTTCCCCGCAGATTAAGGACTTTAGGTATACAGTCATATAGAAAAGCCTAGTTAGCCCAAGAGATAGGAGGGTTATAGAAGGACTGGGCAAATAAGGACTGAACTTAATTCGTATGAAGATTTTTACTAACACTTGCCAGCAAAATAATTTCATTAATAGGCCAACAGGACCTTAAAACTGTAAAATAAAATTACTTATGAACAATTATTGATAATCGATTAACATTTATCAAATATTTCAGTGATAACAGGTAACAGAAGATTACAGTGTTAATTCAAATACTTACTTTCAACTCTCAAAAAATCATTCAGGGAACATGATATATGAAAATTTAACTTTACGGCAAATGTTATTCTCTTTGTAAAAATATATACAAATGTTGTGTGCGACTGGGTCCTGTTGTTGAAACATTTACAATGAATTTTGATAAGGGAAGCAAGATAATATTTAACCAACCGAAGTTGCATAATAATCTCTTCAAAAGTTCTTAGAAAACAGTCCTGAGATATATATGCTACAAACATTTCATGAATATGTTTCACTAAAATGCAACAAGGGGTTCATTAAAAGGAAACAGAAAACAATTACTCCTGCTCTCTGGGAATCCACCCACGTCAGGCAGTGTAGTCCAGATGAACGGACCCGGGCAGGCCCTATACGCAGTCCACTTGACCCCTCCTTTCCTAAGCAACAATTGGGAACGAGCCCCAAGGCACAAACTTAGAATGATAGCCTGATGAACACAGAAGTAATTTTTAAGTAAAACAAGTAAAAACATGTCATCCGATTACACGCTGGCATTGCTGATTAAACATGAAAGATGAGAGTACATGCAAAGAGAAGAATCATCCTGCACTAACATTAGGACAGATACACGTAACACAGTAGCAACTGGAATAGTTCCTTCTCTACTGCTGTTGAATGAACCACACTGGAACAAGAGGCTGTGCTAAAAAGTGACTTAAACCGATGTCAAAACCTTCCCATTAAAATTGCTAAATTCCATAATTACCACTATATTTTAAAACCATTATTTAAATCGAGGTTCATGCTGCAAAAAACTGTCCATCCCACAGACTAGGAAAGCCTCTGTTCGCAATACCGTTACTTTGTGCACAGATGGCTAGCGTGCCGTGCGAAGGCTCCTACTCCAGAAACAGAGAAACAACTTCAAATCTACGATTTCCAGAAAGAGAGAAACAATTTCAAATCCTACGATCAACAACACTAAGAGTTCATCGTTGAAGGTGACAGCTTTGACTGAGCAGTTACAAACACTGTACTGAATCAGTCGATATCTGTGTCACTGTACATGCTATTTGAAAAAAGTCCTGCTATTACATTGAAGAAAAGTGGTTCTCAAGTAAAGAAACATCAGTGGTGTGGCCATGTTGTCCTTATTAACATGAACAAGAGGTGGATTGAATTTCAAACGTCATTAATGAGAATTAATGGAAGAACACGATTCGAAATAAGGAACGCTCCCCAACATTTAGTGAAATTAATGAAGCAGTTCAGTAACATAGTGTGTAAGGTGTCAGGGAAATCCAACACCTTCCATGAAAACCCTGACATGATAAGCAAATCCAGTAGTATGTCACATAGCTCCGAATAAATCGTGACATTAAATTAACCAAAGTAATACGAGTAACGAGTGAGCAAATGGAATACCACAGACTAACACAAGAATGCCTAAATGCATGTCATACCTTCCCACCGTGAGACAGACGCAGTTCCGAGGGGAGAAACGAGAACAGAAGCCGAGAGCAGAACCGTGTTAAGCTGGAAGGCCCTACGATAAGGGACGGACACCCACGTCGAAAGCTAACCGCTAGGACCACAGCCCATCCGCAAGTTTTAGTGTGAGACTCTTTTGCGTCTCTGTTACGTCAGGACCACCCCCCATCTCATGTTAAAAGCTAGAGCCCTCCAGAAGAACAGTATAGATCTTACGATAACACTGAAAGGACCACACCAGCTGCGTTTTAGCGTGAGACTTTTTCGCGTCTCTGTTACGTTGCAGACTTTTAAACATTGCCCCACCACGAAAAGTATAACGTTTCTCATTGGATAGACAGAATTTTTGTAGGCGGAGCTTAAGGTTAACATTGAGACCCTGATTGGTCAGATAAAAACACAGGCAGATAGTAAATTGTAGTAAGGAGAAGTTAGGAGAGAGTTGCTTCCGAGACGGCGAGGTGAGCGGAGCTGTGCTGCCCACCGCCCTCTGACGAACACCGACAAGGTAATGAACGCACGCGATGCCGCATAACAGCGCATAAAGCTTCACTCAGAACTGCAGAAGTCTCATCTGTTACACTCCCTTTTTGCGTAATACTAGTGTCGATCGTCAATTAAAGCTCATGGTGTTCACATTTGCCACTTGAAGTAAAAATCTGAAACGGGATGATTTTTCTGTTATATAGTTATATAGATGTTATATATGTTGAGAAGCCACATCAGCCACTGTAATTTACGACAAGTTAGATAAGTAATTAAAGACCATTTTGATAGTTTTCTCTTTTGTGAAACTTAATTTAAACCTAGATTATAGATGTGATATGGCATAGGTCATCCTTCGATCCATTGCAGAACTTGGAAACCCATTCAGGGAATATTCGTTCACATTTTTGTTGAACACAGTTGGTTTTTACCATCCTGTATTAAAACATTTCCTTTTATCAATAGTGCAATTTATAAACAATGTTTTGTGAGTAGAATAAAATTTCCAATGGTAAACTTAACCGCTTTTTCGACGTTATTTTACCAGCTAACTAAAAATAGGAAAGCCTTGAACCCCTTCCACTAAATTTAGTTAGTATTAAGATTCTTTTACAGGGAGTGCAGTGGAGCTGACGCTGAAATCATTAAGTATTTGGTTATATCACCGCTAGTCTCACTGAACTCTTCTGAATTCTACATGTCATGTGTGGTCTGGCGTCTCCTTACCAGCAACAGGTCCCAGGTTCAAACTAGTCAATTCCCTAAAAAACACGCTCAGAGCGTCGTTGCGCGAAAGTATGTACGAAAGCGTGTTCCAAGGAACATTCGTGCCCACTCCAGACACCGGACCCAAGAGTGAAAAAAAAAAAAAAAAAAAAAAAAAAACCAAACAAACTGAGCAGTGGCCACTGCTGTGAGGACGCGTCTTTTCAGGTGTGGCGGTCGAAATGGTTACCCATTGGTTCGGGGTGTAGGAAGACTGAGAAACGCCCCGATTCACAAAGAAGTAACAGTGTCAGCCTTTTAAAAAAGCCAATGGTGCTTGCCGCGAAGACCAATTTTATTTGTAAGGGAGTCTGATGGATCTCACTGCCAACAGTTCAGAAAGAAACAAACGGTAAAGCTTTGATCACAGATAAGCACTTCACTAGGACTCTCTGATGAAATTTAGTTTGGCATTACACTACCAGAGAGTAGAAGAAAGTATGTTTTCCTCACAGGCAGATTTTTCATAAACACACCCAAACATCCATACTTATAGAGATTATCCTTGGATATGGAATGAATGAGAAGAGGAGGATGCTGGTGATTATATAAACTAAATGTTGTCCCGAACTATGTATTCTTTTTCCAACAGGCTGCAATACACACAAAATCGTCCGAGCTGCACATCAACGAGTTTACAGCCAACATTTTTTCAAGAAAAATAAAAGTGGACTTAGACGCCCCCCTCCCCCTCTCCAGAATTTCAGCAAGGGTGGTGGTGGTGGTGGTGGTTGTTGGGATGTTTAAGGGGGACTAAGCAGCGAAGGTCATCAGTCCCCCATTCAGCAAGGGGCAGCAGACTTCGTATTCGTTGTATCACATTTTGATTGTGTTGTGCCATACAGTGGTACACTTACTGGCGCAACGGAGTCTTCTTAGGGTTGCTCCGGAAGAAGATGGAGTGTAACTGTAACACGTAAAATATTAGTTCAGTTTATTGTAAAGTTGGCATCAAGATTTACATTGCTCTTTTATGATCCGTTTTCACAGTATTGTTCTGAGTTTTTACAACTGTTTCCGCGTATTGAAGTGTCACCTTATAACAGTACTGCTCCGCTCGTTACACTGACATGCAATTTACCTAGTGACGACAAGGTTCATTTTTGTCACAAGGCAGCCACGTGTAACACTACAGCGGTAGTAAATTTGCCAAATATGGCCTAAACTTGCAGTAAATGTTACCCTCTGAGAGGAATTAAAAATAGGACCGAGTTTACCTAACGGAAAATTGGAATCGAACCTTAATTTCGTAAGAATAGCTGTAGGTAGATAACAGAAAAACATAATTTTTCTAGGAGTATCAGTAACTGATTACTGTTAAATGAAATAGTTATACGGTCACCAGCCTAATTAGGCATAATAATGTAAAAGCATTATTCATCAAGAACCTGTTTTTACTACTTCAAAGCGAACTTTCATTAAATACTGTTCTATGAAGTGCAATGAACACACCCAAATGGACAAATTACACAGTGGGTAGCAGTAGTTGTCACTTTAGTAGTTAAGTAGTCACTAGATTTGCAAATGAGCCCCTCTCTTGTTTACTTTAATCATTACTTTTGTCTTTAGCTAATATTGCTTAAACCTGCCCTTCACTAACTACACAGGACTAGATAGCACATAATAATTGTCAAGTACAATTAATACATACATTCACTATACAGAAGCGAATAGGACACACAGTATACAAACCTTCTATATATGTTTCTCAGTGATTACTTCAAGAATCATTAGCTGGAAACCTACTATGCTGATTTATTCTTTTTGCTATAATGGAAAAGAAATGTGATCCCACAAACTAACCCTTTCATTATAACAACAAAATTGTATACACTTTCAAATTTAGGTACCAATAAGGTGGGACTGGATTATTCTTTCAATTTGAGATCATTAAGTTTGTACTGTTTTAAAACTCTTTACCCAGACAATAACCTCTACAAAACAGAGACAATTTCCAGCAAAATTTTACTTCAAACGACCTCTAGAGAAAATGTTTATAGCACCACTTGTGAAACAAGTAAGTTTTGAAAACAATTTTAAATCATTAAACATTAGTAATCTCTTTTCCAAGTAATACTATTTCCTAAACTTATTTTCAAGTTCATTTTCTAGTCAATTTTTAAAACATTCAAACATGGACAGTCGCTGTTATATGTAAGATAAACAAGTAATTTTTGCCCAGCACATTACGTGTAATGGCGTAAAACTTTGCCACACATCAAAAAATAGCACCATAGAATTGTTAATGCTTTTTATGCAAAGGACATTCTCGGATTTCATTACTTAACGGAGAGGATGCTACTTGGAAATGTGCATAGGATGGACACTTCGTTCAAAGACACATTTGAACATTAGGATTATATTTCCATATAACCAAACACAACATTACTGGTTCACACATTAATACATTTCTGACCTTTCGTGAGTGTGACGAACTGGTTGCGCAATCGAGGTGGCGTGTATGTGGCGGCTAGGTGGTCTTTCCATTGACAATAATAAGCTCTATTTACCTCTTCCTGGCGTTGTTAATAATAATTTTAGAGCTTTTCCGAAATCGAGAGCACCATTTTACAGCCGCGTATTAAATCCGAGGCCATTCCGTTCCACTTGTAATACTGTAAGCCTCACTCGGCACCTGCGCTGTTTGCTCGTCAGCTACTTGCTGTCGACTGCCTACTGTGCTCTCTAGTTTCACGCTCAGACGAGGGCCAGAACCACCTTTCCTAGCGCGCCAACTCGCTTCCGTTGCAGAGGGGAATTACATTGGGTTTTTCTTTATATAATGCCAAGTCCCTATGTATGAACCAGTTACAATGTAGTTACCAACAAACATATTTTAAAAAATCTCATCATTTAAGCATATTAAGAAGTCAACAGAAATAAACATAATTAAATGCTACTCTCCTCCAAATAATACAAAGAACTTGACTTACAAAGAGTAAACATGTCACAAAACCTTTACATTCCTTTAAAGTAGATCAAAGACATTACATGTTAAAGAATATATGCTTTACATGACTCATAATAAATCAATAAAAATTATTTACAGTATTAAACTGTGGTGTTGCAACCTATTACAGACAAATTTACAAGGCTCTTCACTTGGCGAACAACGGGTGTAATGTTCACATGATGTACTGTATAAGATATTTAATAACTGGTGGCCTGCCTAAGACATTGCTGTCGTGTGGATGTCTGACT